>NW_027264142.1:0-2500 GCF_036320965.1 Panulirus ornatus | reverse complement strand
GCTATCTCAGAACCACACGCATACATTCAAGTGTAATATATATATTATAATATATATATAATATATATATATATATATATATTATATATATATATTATATATTATATATATATATATATATATATATTTCATTTATCATAATTTTGTCGCTTTCTAAAGCATTAGCGAAGTAGTGCAAGGAAACACGAAAGAATGGCCCCACACCACCCCCACATACATATGTTATACACATACACGCTCGCACACGCACTTTATACATACCTATACATTTCAACGTTATAACATACATATGCATACACAGACATACATATATACACATGTACATAATTCATACTTGCTGCCTTTATCCATTCCTGTCGCCCCCGCCACACATAATGACAATCCCTTTCCCCCGCACGCGCCGAAATAGCGCTTAGGGAAAAGACAACAGAGGCCACTTCGTTCACACTCAGTCTCTAGCTCTATGTTTTAATGCACCGAAACCAATCCCCCTTTTCCCTCATCCAGGCCCCACAAAGCTTTCAATGGCTTACTCCAGCCCGTCCACATGCCCTGGTTCAATCCACTGACAGCAGGTCGACCCCGGTTATACCACATTGATCCAATATCACTTTATTCTTTGCGCGCCTTTCGCCCCTTGCATGTTCCTGACCGCTAAAAAAACATTTTCACTCCATCCTTCCACCTCCAATTGGCTCCCACTTCTCGTTTCTTCCACCTTTGACACATATATCCTCTTTGTCAATCCTTCCTCACTCATTCTCTCCATGTAACAAAACCATTTCAATACACCCTTTTCTGCTCTCTCAACTACCCCTTTTTATTACCACCCCTACCTCTTACCCTTTCATTACTTACTCGATCAAACCACCTCACACCACATATTGTCACAAAAAATCTTTTCCAAAAACCACATCCCCCCCTCCTCCGCAAAAAACCCTTTTTCTATACCCCACCGCCTCTCAACCATATAACATTGTTGGACCCGCTATTCCTTCAATCATACCCATTTTTGCTTTGCGACATAACGTTCTCCCCTCCACACATTTTTCAACACCCCCAGAACTTTCGCCCCCCTCCCCCTTTTGACCCATTTCCGCTTCCATGGTTCCATCAGCTGCCAATCCATTACCAGACAAACTAAAACACTTCACTTCCCAGTTTTTCTCCATTAAACCCTTTCCTCCCCGTTGACTTGTCCCTCAACCCTACTGTACCTAATAACCCTTTCTCTTTTCCATTTACTCTCAGCTTTCTTCTTTCACACCCCTTTACGAAACTCAGTCACCAGCTTCTGCAACTTCTCACCCGAATCAAACCACCAGCGATGTATCATGCGAACAACATCTGACCCGACTTCCCAAGCTCTATCATCCACAACAGACTTGGCATACTTGCCCTCTCTCCAAAACTCTTGCAGTCACCTCCCTAACAACCCCATTCATAAACAATTTAAACAATCATGGAGGAAAATCATGACCCCTGCCGTAAAAACCTACTTCACTGAGAACCAAACACTTTCCTTTTCTTCCTACACTTTCAAATGCCTTACATCCCCGATAAAACTTTTCAAGCTTCTTGCAATTGCCTCCCACACCATATACTCTTTAAATCTTCACAGAGCATTTACCAACTCTAGCATATGCCTTCTCCAGATCCATAAATACTACATACAAATCCATTTGCTTTTTAGTATTCTCGCATCATTCTTAAAGCAAACACCTGATCCACACATCCTCTACCACTTCTGAAACCGCACTTTCTCTTGCCAATTGATGTTGACATGATTTTACTCTCAATCAATACCCCCCCAGGGAAAACTCAAAAATTTATACCTCTGTAATTTGGGAAAACTCACCTTTATCCCCCTTTGCCCTTTTTACAATGGTACTATGCAGCATTCTCCAATCCTCAGCCAAAAAATTTTCCCCCCTGGTGACATCATTTTAAAATTTCCCCCAACAGTCAATAAACACGCCACCTCTTTTTCATGAATCCACTGCAATTACCCTTTAAAACCCCCGCCTTGCGGGTTTCATCTTCCGAAAGCTTTCATACCCCTTCTTGTTTAAAAATAATTCTCTTGCCCTCTCACTTTTCACAAACCGACCCAAAACACCCTATATATGCCACTCTATCATCTAACACAAATTTAACAAACCTTCAAAAAAACTATTATCTCCTTCTCAATCACCCCTACTTGTTAAACTATTTTTTTTCCCCCCCACGATGTTCCTTTTTTTCTCTTGTTTTTACGCATTTATTTACCTTTCCAAAAATCTTTTTATTCTCCCCAAATTTATGATACTCACTCACCCCAACTTCATTTGCTCCCCTTTTTTTACCCTTCCCCCCTTTCTCTTGACCCCTTTTCTTCTTTCTTATCACCTCCCTCATTTCATACTTCCCCACTAAAATGGCCAAAACCTCTCTCTTCCCCTTCACTAATAATCTTACTTTTTATCCACCCCTCATACCCCTTTTTTAATATGCCGCCTCC
>NW_027264141.1:2500-57709 GCF_036320965.1 Panulirus ornatus | reverse complement strand
TGTTGTTCGCTGATGATAGAGCGCTGGTGGCTGATTCATGTGAGAAACTGCAGAAGCTGGTGACTGAGTTTGGTAAAGTGTGTGAAAGAAGAAAGTTAAGAGTAAATGTGAATAAGAGCAAGTTTATTAGGTACAGTAGGGTTGAGGGTCAAGTCAATTGGGAGGTGAGTTTGAATGGAGAAAAACTGGAGGAAGTGAAGTGTTTTAGATATCTGGGAGTGGATCTGGCAGCGGATGGAACCATGGAAGCGGAAGTGGATCATAGGGTGGGGGAGGGGGCGAAAATTCTGGGAGCCTTGAAGAATGTGTGGAAGTCGAGAACATTATCTCGGAAAGGAAAAATGGGTATGTTTGAAGGAATAGTGGTTCCAACAATGTTGTATGGTTGCGAGGCGTGGGCTATGGATAGAGTGGTGCGCAGGAGGATGGATGTGCTGGAAATGAGATGTTTGAGGACAATGTGTGGTGTGAGGTGGTTTGATCGAGTAAGTAACGTAAGGGTAAGAGAGATGTGTGGAAATAAAAAGAGCGTGGTTGAGAGAGCAGAAGAGGGTGTTTTGAAATGGTTTGGGCACATGGAGAGAATGAGTGAGGAAAGATTGACCAAGAGGATATATGTGTCGGAGGTGGAGGGAACGAGGAGAAGAGGGAGACCAAATTGGAGGTGAAAAGATGGAGTGAAAAAGATTTTGTGTGATCGGGGCCTGAACATGCAGGAGGGTGAATGGAGGGCAAGGAATAGAGTGAATTGGAGCGATGTGGTATACCGGGGTTGACGTGCTGTCAGTTGATTGAATCGGGGCACGTGAAGCGTCTGGGGTAAACCATGGAAAGCTGTGTAGGTATGTATATTTGCGTGTGTGGACGTATGTATATACATGTGTATGGGGGTGGGTTGGGCCATTTCTTTCGTCTGTTTCCTCGCAAACGCGGGAGACAGCGACAAAGCAAAAATATATATATATATATATATATATATATATATATATATATATATATATATATATATATATATATATATATATATATATATATATATATAAGGGAAAACAGAAGAAGGAGTCATGCGGGGAGTGCTCATAATTCTCGAAGGCTCATATTGGGGTGTTTGAATTGGGCTCAGACTAGGGTGTTTGGACATAACCGAGATGAGAAAAAAGGAGGGATAGGTAGTATGTTTGAGGAAAGGGACCTGGATGTTTTGGGTCTGAGTGAAACGAAGCTCAAGGGTAAAGGGGAAGAATGGTTTGGGAATGTTTTGGGAGTAAAGTAAGGGGTTGGTGAAAGGACAAGAGCAAAAGAAGGAGTAGGACTACTCCTGAACCAGGAGTGGTGGGAGTATGTGATAGAGTATAAGAAAGCAAATTGATATGGGTAAAACTGAAAGTGGATGGAGAGAGATGGGTGATTATTGGTGCCTATGCATGGGGGTATGATAAGAAAGATCATGAGAGGCAAGTGTTTTGGGAACAGCTGAGTGAGTGTCTTGATAGTATTGATGCACGAGACCGAGTTATAGTGATGTGTGATTTGACTGCAAATGTAAGTAATGTGGCAGTTGAGGGAATAATTGGTGTACCTGTGGTGTTCAGTTTTGTAAATAGAAATGGTGAAGAGCTTGTAGATTAGTATGCTGAGAAAGGATTGGTGATTGGGAAAAACCTGGTCACAAAGACATATACATAAGTATACATATATAAGTAGGAGAGATGGCCAGAGAGCATTATTGGATTACGTGTTAATTGATAGGCGCTTCAAAGAGAAACTTTTCGATGTTAATGTGCTGAGAGGGACAACTGGATGGATGTCTGATCATTATCTTGTGGAGGCGAAGGTGAGGATTTGTAGAGGTTTTCAGAAAACAAAAGAGAATGTTGGGGTGAAGAGAATGATGAGAGTAAGTGAGGTTGTGAAGGAAACTTGTGAGGAAGAACCAAGAAAGACTGAGTGCAGAATAGAAAAAGGTGAGAGCAAAGGACGTAAGGGGAGTGGGGGAAGAATGGGATGTATTTAGGGAAGCAGTGATGGCTTACGCAAAAGATCCTTGTGGCATGAGAAGCGTGGGAGGTGGGCAGATGAGAAAGGGTAGTGAGTGGTGGGATGAAGAAGTAAAATTATTAGTGAAAGAGAAGAGAGAGGCATTTGGACAGTTTTTTTGCAGGGAAATAGTGCATATGACTGGGAGATGTACAAAAGAACAAGGCAGGATGTCAAGAGAAAGGTGCAAGAGGTGAACAAGAGGGCAAATGAGAGTTGGGGTGAGATAGTATCATTAAATTTTAGTGAGAATAAAGAGATGTTTTGGAAGAAGGTAAATAAAGTGCGTAAGACAAGTGAACAAATGGTAACATCGGTGAAGGGGGCTACTGGGGAAGATGATAAAAAGTAGTGGTGATGTGAGAAGGAGATGGAGAGATTATTTTGAAGGTTTGTTGAATGTGTTAGATGATATAGTGGCAGACGTAGGGTGTTTTGGTCGAGGTGGTTTTCGAAGTGAGAGGGTCAGGGAAAATGATTTGGTAAACAGAGAAGAAGTAGTGAAAGCTTGGTTGAAGATGAAAGCCGGCAAGGCGGCAGGTTTGGATGATATTACAGTGGAATTTATTAAAAAAGGGGGTGACTGTGTTGTTGACTGGTTGGTGAGGATATTTAATGTATGTATGGCTCATGGTGAAGTGCCTGATGAGGGTATTGACTGAGAGGGTCAAAGCATGTACAGAGTATCAGATTGGGAAGAGCAGTGTGGTTTCAGAGGTCGTAGAGGATATGTGGATCAGGTGGTCGCTTTAAAGAATGTATGTGAGAATTACTTAGAAAACAAATGGATGTGTATGTAGTATTTATGGATCTGGAGAAGGCATATGATAGAGTTGATAGAGATGCTCTATGGAAGGTACTACGAGTATATGGTGTGGGAGGCAAGTTGCTACAAACAGTGAAAAGTTTTTATCGAGGATGTAAGGCATGTGTACCAGAAGGAAGAGAGGAAAGTGATTGGTTCTCAGTGAATGTCGGTTTACGGCAGGAGTGTGTGATGTCTCCATGGTTGTTTAATTTGTTTATGAATGGGGTTGGTAGGGGGGTGAATTCAAGAGTTTTGGAGAGAGGGGTAAGTGTGCAGTCTGTTGTGGATGAGAGGGCTTGGGAAGTGAGTTTGTTGTTGCTTGCTGATGATTCAACGCTGGTAGCTGATTCGGGTGAGAATCTGTAGAAGTTGGTGACTGAGTTTGGTAAAGTGTGTGAAAGAAGAAGCTGAAGGTAAATATGAATAAGAGCAAGGTTATTAGGTTGAAATGAGTTGAGGGACAAGTTAATTGGGAGGTAAGTTTGAATGGAGAAAAACTAGAGGAAGTGAAGTGTTTTAGATATCTGGGAGTGGATGTAGCAGCGGTTGGAACCATGGAAGCGGAAGTGAGTCACAGGGTTGGGGATGTAGTGAAGGTTCTGGGAGCGTTGAAGGATGTGTGGAAGGCGATAATGTTATCTTGGAAAGCAAAAATGGGTGTGTTTGAAGGAACAGTGTCTTCAATAATGTTATATGATTGTGAGGCATGGGCTATATATAGGGTTGTACAGAGGAGGGTGGATGTGTTGGAAATAAGATGTTTGAGGACAATATGTGGTATGAGATGGTTTGATCGAGTGCGTAATGAAATGGTGAGAGAGATGTGTAGTAATAGAAAGAATATGGCTGAGAGAGCAGAAAAGGGTGTATTGAACTGGTTTGGTCGCATGGACAGAATGGGTGAGGAGAGATTGACAAAGAGGATATATGTGTCAGAGGTGGAGGGAACGAGGAGAATTGGGAGACCAAATTGGAGGTGGAAGGATGGAGTGAAAGATATTTTGAGCCATCGGGGCCTGAACATAAAGGAGGGTGAAAAGCGTGCAAGGAAGAGTGAATGGGAACGACCGGGGGTCGTATACCGAGGTCGACGTGCTGTCTGTGGATTGATTCAGGGCATGTGAAGCGTCTGGGGTAAACCATGGAAATTTTGAGGGGGGCCTGGATTGGAAAGGGAGCTGTGGTTTCGGTGCAATACACATGACAAGTAGAGACTGAGTGTGAACAAATGTGGCATTCTTTGTCTCTTTCCAGCGCTACCTCGGGGGGGGGAGGGGGGGGGTGCTTTTTCATGTGTGGCGAGTTGGCGACGGGGTGGATGAAGGCAGCAAGTATGAATATGTACATGTGTATAAATGTATATGTCTGTGTATGTATATGTATGTATACACTGAAATGTATAGGTATGTATATGTGAGTGTAGGCCTTTATGTATATGCATATGTATGTGGGTGGGTTGGGCCATTCTTTCTTCTGTTTCCTCGCGCTTCGTCGCTGATGCGGGAGACGGCGATTAAGTAAGATAGATGTAAAATAAATATACAATTATATCGATGGAGTGATAAGATAGATGAAAGCAAAACTAGGGAAAAAGTGGGCTGAGATGGAGTGTGGCGGTGAGATGTGTTGGCTAATTGCAAGTCTGTTTGCGGATGATACAGTGTTGTTTGCGAAGAGTGAAGAGGAGTTGCATAAGATTGTTAGTGTGCTTTATGATGTGTGTAAGCGAAGGAGATTGGAGGTAAGTGCAAGTAAAAGTAAAGTAATTGTGTTTGAAAGGAACTGGAGTGAAAGTATAGATTTTGTAAAACCATACAGAGAGAAAGAGGAAAATGTACTAAATTGTTCTTTGGATATGGAGAATGACTTTATCAATGGGACACAGGTGGGGTTCCACAGCTTGTCAAAATTTGATGTTATGTCACGCTCTTGCCATTGTACTTTTACTTATCAACCTAGAAATTGTGAACCTTAATCAATGTATTGCTCCAAAACGTTAATGTAGCATATATTCATTTTCAGAGTGAAAACTTTTTCAAAATTTTTATGAAACTGGGAAGTATTTCCACTTATATGTTGCAAAAATGTTAGGTTCGAATACCACAGTACACTGGAAACATGCAGTTGTTTCGAGCAGTTTATTTGAATTTGATACAAACTCTGACAGTTTAGGATCGTTGTTCGAATTTATTTTGAGAATTGAGTGTTTCGTTTTAGAGACGTTTGAGTTGCTCAGAATACAATAAGGCAATATCAGCTTTTTAACTCATAAAGGACGTCTGAATATCTTACAGATGAGGAAAATCTGAGGCCACCGTCGTGAAATGATTCCTAACTTTAAACTTTTATCTTACCTATAATGATTATGATATCAGTGATGATATTTATAATAATAGTAATGGCGAGGTAGCATCCGGAAAGCTGACAAAAAAGGCCACCACAGTTGTTCGCACTCAGTCTCTTAGCTGTCATGTGCAATGCACCGAAACCACAGCTCCCTATCCACATCCATGCCCCACAGACCTTTCAGTGGTTTACCGCAGGCATTTCACATGACCTGATTCAATCCATTGACAGCAGGACGCCCTTGCTGATGGTGTTTTTGTACTGGAAAGCAACATTTCAAGAATTGTTTGTTAAGAACATGTCTTAGATGAGCTAAGTTGGGAGAATAGGACAACACTAAACCTTTCAATTTATCCTTATTTGTCACATATTTGTTACCAGAAGCATAAAATGTCTTCCTAGCTTTCCAATAAGCTTTATTGTGAGAGAGGAAGAATTATGTTTTTCATGCCTTTAACTTTTACACAATCATAACCCATTGACTCTCGAGAGCAATTGAGGTTGCGCCACAATCAGAAGCCGGGTAGGTGATGGAGTGAGGGCTTCTTCAACGAGGCTGTACTCTCCCACTCGTCGACTGACGATGGCATACAGCCGCACCGCTTTACTCTCTCTCTCTCTCTCTCTCTCTCTCTCTCTCTCTCTCTCTCTCTCTCTCTCTCTCGCTTTTCTTCTCTCTCCCTCTCTATCTCTATCGATATCAGTCGCTTCCTCTCTCTCTCTCTCTCTCTCTCTCTCTCTCTCTCTCTCTCTCTCTCTAGGTTGTTTTCTCTATCGATATCAATCGCTTTCCTTCTCTCTATCTCCTCGCTTCTCTCTCTCTCTCTCTCTCGCTTTTTTTCTCTATCGATATCAATCGCTTTCCTTCTCTCTATCTCCCTCGCTTTCTTTCTTCTCTCTCCCTCTCTATCTCTTTCAATATCAGTCGCTTTCCCTCCCCCTCTCTCTCTCGCCTTGTTTCTTCTCTCTCCCTCTCTATATTGATATCAGTCGCTTTCTCTCTCTCTCTCTCTCTCTCTCTCTCTCTCTCTCTCTCTCTCTCTCTCTCTCTCTCTCTCTCTCTCTCTGTCTTTCGGTTGTAGTGAAGATGAGCATGTAGGGAAGTTGGCCTCAGGTCAAACCCTACAACAGGGTTGTAGCTCCGCTGTGTATTTGTTGAGGGTTGAAGGTGACGTATGGTTCAAGGTGTAGTGAAGATGCGTTGAGTGGTGTCTCCTTCTGCAGTGATGACCATGGCTGGCAGTACTAATGTTGCAGGGGGAGGATCATATTGCTGCATATTACTCGCGAAATATGGCGGGTTTATAAATCTATCTTCACACTAACGCCCTCTCTAAGTGTGTCTGTGGTTTACATACCTTCCAACCTCTGTGACATGTCTTGCAAGTCTGCAGTATTTAAAGTTCAGCGCTTGAGAAATAGAAATAATGAATATCACGCGTAGGGAAGTAATACAAGAAGGGAAGATGTCCATCCGCCCGGCACCCGTCCCTCGTAGACGTGTCGCCATCATCCCACCTGACGGACCGACATTCAACTCCAGCCACCATCCTGGCCAACACCTCCACCACCATCGCTTTCCTGTTTAACATTTCCTTGCCATTTCTTCCTTATATCATTCCCGGAAAAAAAAAATAATTGAAAATGAATCGTTATAGATTAGACAGGTTTGTAGTTGTGTGTGGTGTGTTCCTGGTGATGATGGTGATCGGTCTGTTGGTCAGCGCCCTCGAGACGGAGAAGTGGAGGCTGCTCACCCTCCTGAAGGAGAGACACAGGCAGGCTCACTCCCTCTACGTCCCTTTCTTCGGACGGGTGTAGTACAAGGACTTCACTCCCCCAGTTGAGATCGGCTCAGACTTGAGACATTTAGTACGTGATATACTGACCTTGCGGGACATGGCGTCCGAGCCCAGGGTATCGACAATCTGCCTCGACTTCCTTAAGGGCGTGCTACGGAAGGAGTTCCTCCTGTCCTGGCAGGTGATCGTGGCCCTCGGGGTACTTCTCCTGGTGGTGCTAATAAAGATTCTCGTCAGGTGTTTGCACGCCAGGAGATGCAAGGACCCCGTCATGGCCAAGGGTAAGGAGGAGAAGAAGAGGTCTGGTAAGAAGAACGCCAGCAGCACTACAGCTCCGGTTTCTGTTAAGGACAACAAGGAAGCCGCTCAGAGTGGTAAGAAGAATAGAAAGGCTCCAGCACAGAGTAAGGAAGTTCCAGCTTTGTGTGATGTGGCCGAAGAGGTGAAGTCTGAAGTTGTGACTGATGATGTAGCCGAAGAGGTGAAGTCTGAAGTTGTGACTGATGATGTAGCCGGAGAGGTGAAGTCTGGCAACGACGTAGTTCGTAAGAAGAAGACCAGATCTCGAAAGAAGAACAGAGCTCCAGCTCAGGCCGGAAAGGAGGTGAAGTCTGAGGTTATGACTGATGATGTGGCCGAAGAGGTGAAGTCTGAAGTTGTGACTGATGATGTGGCCGAAGAGGTGAAGTCTGAAGTTGTGACTGATGATGTAGCCGGAGAGGTGAAGTCTGTCAACGACGTAGTTCGTAAGAAGAAGACCAGAACTCGAAAGAAGAACAGAGCTCCAGCTCAGGCCGGAAAGGAGGTGAAGTCTGAGGTTATGACTGATGATGTGGCCGAAGAGGTGAAGTCTGAAGTTGTGACTGATGATGTAGCCGGAGAGGTGAAGTCTGGCAACGACGTAGTTCGTAAGAAGAAGACCAGAACTCGTAAGAACAGAGCTCGAGCTCAGGCCGGAAAGGAGGTGAAGTCTGAAGTTGTGACTGATGATGTGGCCGAAGAGGTGAAGTCTGAAGTTGTGACTGATGATGTAGCCCACGAGGTGAAGTCTGACAACGACGTAGTTCGTAAGAAGACCAGAGCTCGTAGGAAGAAGAACAGTACTCCAGCTCAGGGTTCTGGCAACAGGGCTCCTCCAGTTCGGGAGTCTGGTAAGAACAGAACCCCCCCAGCTAAGGAGTCGGATACACCCGAGGCTGGTAATAATAACTTCAGGCGAGAAAGGAGCTGGCTGGAGTTTCTGGAGATGCCAATTGAAGAGAAAGAGTTAGTCCAGAAGGAAACCCCATCTATTGAGGACGAATTTGGTATTAAGATTAAGTTCCCCGCGAGAAGGAACTATATCATCCTACAAGGAGGTCGTCAAGGAGTCACTCAGGCTTGCCTAAAACTTCAGCGTCTGGTGGACCTGTCTCGGCCTAGTGGTATCGACCTCCTCGCGGAAGTGAACAATACCTCGTCCAGGGTTCGTCCTTCCAGAATTTGGCCGTGTGGGAACGTCTTACGAATGGTGAATGTTGACCCCAGTCTTCATGGTATAGTTATTGGTAGATCGGGGCAAACCGTGCAGGGCATTAGAAATAAGTATTGTGTTGACATTTACGTGCCCGGGAAGGCGGAGGAGTACAAGACAATCGATATTGTCGGACGAAGGGAAGATGTACAGCCGGCCAAGAAAGAGGTACTGGGGCTCATTAGACAAAGCACCAGGCGTTCCTCCAGAATGTACAGCAACACTCAGAGACGCTCCATCCAGTCTTATGAGAAAACGTCCAGGAGGAGGGGGCCTAAGGCTGTGTCTGGTGATGTAGCCGAAAGAGTAAAGTCTGAAGTTGTGACTGATGGTGTAGCCGAAGAGGTGAGGTCTGAAGTTGTGACTGATGGTGTAGCCGAACAGGTGAAGTCTGAAGTTGTGGCTGATGATGTAGCCGAAGAGGTGAAGTCTGAAGTTGACCATGAGGGTGACATTACCGAACCCGAGGAAGAGGTAGTTGACCATGAGGGTGACATTACCGAACCCGAGGAAGAGGTAGTTGACCATGAGGGTGACATTACCGAACCCGAGGAAGAGGTAGTTGACCACCAGGGTGACACTACCGAACCCGAGGAAGAGGTAGTTGACCATGAGGGTGACATTACCGAACCCGTGAGCGAGGTAGTTGACCACCAGGGTGACACTACCGAACCCGAGGAAGAGGTAGTTGACCATCAGGGTGACACTACCGAACCCGTGAGCGAGGTAGTTGACCATCAGGGTGACACTACCGAACCCGAGGAAGAGGTAGTTGTCCATCAAGGTGACACTACCGAACCCGAGGACGAGGTAGTTGACCACCAGGGTGACACTACCGAACCCGAGGACGAGGTAGTTGACCATCAGGGTGACACTACCGAACCCGAGGAAGAGGTAGTTGACCATGAGGGTGACACTACCGAACCCGAGGAAGAGGTAGTTGTCCATCAAGGTGACACTACCGAACCCGAGGACGAGGTAGTTGACCACCAGGGTGACACTACCGAACCCGAGGACGAGGTAGTTGACCATCAGGGTGACACTACCGAACCCGAGGAAGAGGTAGTTGACCACCAGGGTGACACTGCCGAACCCGAGGAAGAGGTAGTTGACCATGAGGGTGACATTACCGAACCCGAGGAAGAGGTAGTTGACCATGAGGGTGACATTACCGAACCCGAGGAAGAGGTAGTTGACCACCAGGGTGACACTACCGAACCCGAGGAAGAGGTAGTTGACCATGAGGGTGACATTACCGAACCCGAGGACGAGGTAGTTGACCACCAGGGTGACACTACCGAGCCCGTGAGCGAGGTAGTTGACCATCAGGGTGACACTACCGAACCCGAGGACGAGGTAGTTGACCATGAGGGTGACACTACCGAACCCGAGGAAGAGGTAGTTGACCATCAGGGTGACACTACCGAACCCGAGGACGAGGTAGTTGACCATCAGGGTGACACTACCGAACCCGAGGAAGAGGTAGTTGACCATCAGGGTGACACTACCGAACCCGAGGAAGAGGTAGTTGACCATCAAGGTGACACTACCGAACCCGAGGAAGAGGTAGTTGACCACCAGGGTGACACTACCGAACCCGAGGACGAGGTAGTTGACCATCAGGGTGACACTACCGAGCTCGTGAGCGAGGTAGTTGACCATCAGGGTGACACTACCGAACCCGAGGACGAGGTAGTTGACCATCAGGGTGACACTACCGAACCCGAGGAAGAGGTAGTTGACCATGAGGGTGACACTACCGAACCCGAGGACGAGGTAGTTGACCATGAGGGTGACACTACCGAACCCGAGGACGAGGTAGTTGACCATCAGGGTGACACTACCGAACCCGAGGACGAGGTAGTTGACCATCAGGGTGACACTACCGAACCCGTGAGCGAGGTAGTTGACCATGAGGGTGACACTACCGAACCCGAGGACGAGGTAGTTGACCACCAGGGTGACACTACCGAACCCGAGGACGAGGTAGTTGACCATCAGGGTGACACTACCGAACCCGAGGACGAGGTAGTTGACCATCAGGGTGACACTACCGAACCCGAGGAAGAGGTAGTTGACCATGAGGGTGACATTACCGAACCCGAGGAAGAGGTAGTTGTCCATCAGGGTGACACTACCGAACCCGAGGAAGAGGTAGTTGACCATCAGGGTGACATTACCGAACCCGAGGACGAGGTAGTTGACCACCAGGGTGACACTACCGAACCCGAGGAAGAGGTAGTTGACCATCAGGGTGACACTACCGAACCCGAGGACGAGGTAGTTGACCACCAGGGTGACACTACCGAACCCGAGGGCGAGGTAGTTGACCACCAGGGTGACACTACCGAACCCGAGGAAGAGGTAGTTGACCATCAGGGTGACACTACCGAACCCGAGGCTAATACCACCGGACGTCAACGTAAGAAAGGCAAACGGCAGCGCAAGGGCAAGACTACCCCACCTAGCACCAATACCTCACCCGAAATCATTTTTTCCGTATCCGAGGGCGAGGTAGCTGACCATCAGGGTGACACTACCGTACCCGAGTCCAGTACTACCGGACGTCAGCGTAACAAAGGCAGAGGGCAGGGTAAGGGTAAGACTACCGGACCTAGTACGACTACCGGACCTAGTACGTCTACCGGACCTAGTACGTCTACCGGACCTAGTACGACTACCGGACCTAGTACGACTACCGAACCTAGTACGACTACCGGACCTAGTACGACTACCGAACCTAGTACGACTCCCGAACCTAGTGCGACGAGCGGACCTAGTACGACTCCCGGACTTAGTGCGACTACCGTACCCGAGTCCAGTACTACCGGACGTCAGCGTAACAAAGGCAGAGGGCAGCGTAACGGTAAGACTACCGGACCTAGTACGACTACCGGACCTAGTACGACTACCGGACCTAGTACGTCTACCGGACCTAGTACGACTACCGTACCGGCTAACGGACGTCTGGTCAAGAAACGTAGGCGTAGGCGCAAGTCTCCCGTAGTGGTATGCACGACTCCCAAACCCGATAGCACGATTACCCAACCAGATAAGAAGAAAAAGTCTGGTCATAACAAGTCTCATCGGCTCTCAAGAAAGACGTTATGCTGGTGATGACCCGGGATCATGACCCAGGATCATGACCAAAATGTTTCATTATCTCTTATATAAAAAAAATGTAAAGAATAATATCAATAACATTAATATGTATGTATATATGGTAAATGATGATAATAATAGTAATGGCGAGGTAGCATCCGGAAAACTGGCAAAAAATTCCACCACATTTGTTCGCACTCAGTCTCTTAGCTGTCATGTGCAATGCACCGAAACCACAGCTCCCTATCCACATCCATGCCCCACAGACCTTTCAATGGTTTACCGCAGGCATTTCACATGACCTGATTCAATCCACTGACAGCAGGACGCCCTTGCTGATGGTGTTTTTGTACTGGAAAGCAACATTTCAAGAATTGTTTGTTAAGAACATGTCTTAGATGAGCTAAGTTGGGAGAATAGGACAACACTAAACCTTTCAATTTATCCTTATTTGTCACATATTTGTTACCAGAAGCATAAAATGTCTTCCTAGCTTTCCAGTAAGCTTTATTGTGAGAGAGGAAGAATCCTATCTAGTGTTACTGTATTGAGGCAAGGGGAACAAAAGTAAATATTTGAATTGGAGAGGTACAAGCTTACTGCGCGTACCTGCAAGTTCTATCAGCGAGTAGATACTGAGAGTGTGGTGGCATGCTTAGAGCTTCAGACTGGGAAGGGAAAATGTGGCTCCAGGAGAAATAGAGAATGTCTGGATCGGGTGTTTGCTTTCACGAATGTGTACGAGAAATACTTAAAGAAACCGAAGGATTTGTTACGAGAAATACTTAAAGAAACCGAAGGATTTGTATGTGGCGTTTATAGATCTAGAGAAAGCATATGATAGAGTTGAGAGAGATATCCTGTGGAAAGCTGATAGAACCAAGGAAGATTTTTTTATGAAATGCGTGAATGCAAGTAGGAAGAAGGAAGGGTGAGTGGTTTCATCTGAAGGTGGGTCTGCGGTAGGGGTGTATGATGTCACCATAGCTGTTTAAATGTGTATAGACAAGGCAGCACCGGAAACAAACGAAGGAAATGGCCTCATTCACTCGCATCTGCTATCTACCTGCCAAGTATAATGCACCAAAACCATAACCTTCTAAGTGCGACCTCGCCCTATATACCCTTACGTGGTTTCCCTTGACCACTTTATACGCCCTGATTTGACCCTTCGACATCACCCCAAATCGCTCTCTCCTTTGCACGCCTCTCACCCACCTGCATGTTCGGGCCCAGTACACCCAAAGCCCCTTTCATTCCATCCTTCCATCTGCTTGGTTTACCTGTTTTTCAAGTTCTGTTTACTTCAGAAATGTATACCCACATTGTCATCCTCTCCTTATGTCCTCACCATTTTAGCATATATCCCTCTTACTACATCACCTCTCTCTTACCCTATAATTTCTTCTTTGAATAACCCTCCTCACACCACATATTGTCCCCAATATTCTACTTCCAACACATTCACCCACTTCTGTCATCTGTGGCAATAAGAAAGGTATGGTTGACGGAGCTGAAGATGGGTGCGCAGAAGTGATCTGAACATACTGAGAGAATGAGAGAGGAGAGGTTGACAAAGAGGATATATGTGTCTGATGTGGAGGAGAAAAGAAGAGGAAAATAGAATGGGATGATAAGTAACAATTAAGATAATTATCAGAAGATTATATAAGATTTAATGAATCAATTTATGATGATGCTGTGAACGACTGCCAGTTTTGAGGGTCATTGTTAATGCGGGATAAAGAGCAATGCTTACTGGAATGATACTCTCCAGCTCTAAAGGCCTCATAATGTGTTAACATAAAGATCCATGCAAAATGTAACAATATATGATCATAGATATATGTGATGTATGTGTCTGTATAAATATTCACAAGCATCATTCCACAGACAACATCTGTGGGAGGAGTTCACATGGTTGCTGTTTGCATGCGACAGTGTTTCCTTTACTTGGATATCCTAGTCAAATATAGCCAAGCCATCTTCACAGTAGTTTACGACAACTTCTAAAGTTGGAATGGAGTTTCCCTTTGAAAAGACCGATGGTATCGTCAACTGTGGACGTGCCTTGTATTATGTTCTCCCGCAAGGCTTGGTGGCTGCCTCCACACATGCTGACGGTATGTGGTCTGTATCTGTTGGTCTCTATGATATTCCTTAATGTTGCATGGACCCCCCCCCCCCCATTCTGTCTACGTACGGTATTTGTTAATCTAGCCGGCCACTAGAAATACCGTCTGTAGAAATTTAAAGTCTTATTTAAACACATTATCCTTCTACTTGTTATCGTGTAAGTATTATTACACAATACTTTTGTAGATTCTTTTTCAATGATACCACTCTACAGGTCACCAAGAGTTTGTATACCAAACATTTCAGACATACACAAAAAGCACAATGGCCCAGCCCTCTGGCTAAGGTAATCTCTCAGTGCACAACAGATATCATGACATCAGTGTATCTGTGATATGTGATATTGTTGATGCGGACCAAACATGGTTTGGTGAGTATACCAGGCGCAGCAGTTACGTTGCTAATAATGGATCTATTCAAGCCGCAGCTTTTCTTGGTGGCAAATGAATTATGTCCAGTTTCCTTATGAACAAGAAATATTCTTACATTGGGTTTGCTCAAGGGATGTAAGTGGACCCAATGATCAAGACGACTACATGATGCTAGGAGGCATTTACGTGCATGGTATAGTTGTGATCAAGACCAGTTGAAAAAGAAAGAAAGTAAAAAGAAGAAAGGCGCATGAAGGATGCGGGGAATTATAGGAAGATAAGAAAAATATGATATTGGGTGATGGTGCAGCTTTATAGATAAGATGAAGAAGAACATTAATGACACAGCAGACTTCTGTTAAATAGATAACGAAAACCAGAGAATGGGTCAAGTATGGCACAACGGAGTAGTGTGTCATAAACTTATAATAAACATCTGGCAGTACAACACCCCATAATGTCTTAGAATCTGGACCTGATATATGTGGAGATATATCCAGCATTAGTAAGACGTGTTCTGGTTGTTAGTAACTCATTAGCTGAACAGATTATTATTTCTTTAGTACAGCCTCCCTGAAGGATCAGTGAGAATGTGATGATATTTTCCTGCTGCTGATTCAAGTTGTAATCCGTTGAATTTTCTCATCACTCAGTTGAGACACTGTTAATGTGTGTCAGTTCGTTGTATGTGGTAAATGTGTCTATATCGTTTTTAAACATACGTGGACTTACGTTTCACGTAATTTGCAAATTTCTTTACTTTAGTGGGGAAAATCATATATTCACCTAAACTTGCTCTTGATCGACTACTGGGCGGCGTTCAAGTGTCCTTGTATGGACACTGTATGGCCAGTGTACCTTCAGTGTGAGTGTTGTGTTGACACGGGGGTGGAGACCCTGGTCGAGCAGTGTAGCCCTAGCGGGAGTGTTGTGGAGTGTGGAGGTGTAGGACGACACATGTTGTCTTAATGATTTCATATATCACTCTGATGTCTTCCCTGTTTGCTCAGTGATTGAGCTTTTGATAGTTTTATGCAATATATACCATGCTCTTAAGTTGGTTTATGGAACTCAACTGTGTACTTGGCATTCAGGTGAGATGATAATCAATTTAGTATCAAACATGTAACTACTGTTAGGTATACTCGAGTTAGAGTATAATGGACATCAAACGCCAGGGAGGAGCCTCCACCACCCTGAGTGTCCACTACAGTTCCCAGTTACGTCATGGTCAATATGCCAGCACTCACCGGGTCTCCAGCCTTATCAAGAGCTGACCACTCTCTCTGTGTCTGGCATCACCTCACTGATGGTTGTATATCGTCTTTGTTTCGATGTCCATTTGAACTCATTATACACAGAGAATCATAGGATCATAATGAACTTGTGGCAGTAGTAGTAAACCCGTCTGTGCATTCCTCCACATAAAGGATTATATATATTGCTAATACCGTTATCATACTACCTGTGGACCCCATATCTAGGGGCTCCTGCAGCCTCAAGGTTGCATTGCACTCAGTAGCAGGGACAGGATGGAATCCTTTAAAGACCATTTTTTTCGTAAGACTGTGCTATGTTTCGTTAAGCTACGATGATAAACATCCTCGCTAAGGATGACTTTTAATCTTTTTTATCCGCTGTTACCAAAAGTAAGAGAAGTACAGTGACACACACACACACACACACACACACACACACACATGTACCCTTGGCCCTTTCACTAAGATAAAAATAAAATCAATAAGGAAGGATGAAGATGAGAAGAAAATAATCACCGTCCATATTCCCTCCCTCCTGCCTCATCATAAATCACTTTGAGTTTTACGATTCCCAGTGAGAAAAGGGAAGGGAAGGGAGAGACAGTGTAGAGGGAAAGCTATACAAAGGAGGAGAGGTGTGTGTGGTGCAGGTAGGGATATGTTAAGACCAGCCGCCCGGCAGCTTAGTTATAATGAGAGAGAAAGTAAGACCAGCAATCTTGACACACAGGCTGGAAGATGGTTTCCAGCATCACTTTAACACTCTTAAGTCGGGATGACGGTACTTCCCTGGGCGGCTGGTGTCCACACATTACTGACACGGAGGATGTAAGATGGTTCCGGGTACCACTGTAACAGTCCTAAGTCGGGATGGTAGTACCACCCTGGCCGGTTGCTGACTATAACCTACTATGTATAAAGTTCTGCTGCTGTTATGTGTTGTCTCCAAGGTGGTTTAACATATACAGTACAATAATAGATGGTGAGAGTGGCTTACAACTGCCACTGGAAGTTGTGGTATAGAGTTAATGTCTGCCAGAGGGAACTGAAGTTGGGAGGGTAATATGTTAAAGAATTAACAAAACATCGACAGGGATTATTAAATGCATGAAGAAAAACAAGTAAGAGGAGAAAACGGAGCGTGGGTAAGGTCGTTACGTGTGAGAAATGGAGTCTGGATGCAGAATGTGGCTGGATGGAAAGATGAAGTTACTGAGGTTTGAATATTGGAGGAATACTGCCAGCAAGGATGGAGAAGGATGACTCAGGCACAGGAGGCTGGAAGAGTAGGCAAGTTGCCCCGGCAATAAGGAGAGTAAAGACAGGAATATATTTCACATGTTAAGTTTGGCAGATTGTTGAAAGAAGCAGCGGAATATACGTTGTTGTATGGCAGTAAAACATGGATCTGCTGGAGTAGAAACTCTTTCAAAGAACGGGTAAATATGGCGAGTCTTGTAAAAAGATAAAATACCAAGTGAATAGTTTATCTAAATAGAATTTTGTTTGAAAAACACAAACCATAAACTTCAATAGTGCTTTTTTCAGGATGACTGGAATATATTTTTGAAATAATCCAAAATTTTCTGGAAAAAAAGATGTGTGCGTTTCACAAATTTTGATACAGAAAAACTCTCCCTAAATGTCTGAAACCAAGAAATTACATAATAACAGTGAGTTTTTACTTGTTAGAATTAGGAACAGCGCTATGAGGGTATTTCCTATACATCATACTAACCTGCTGTGTGAAGTGATTTATATATGGAAATTTTTTAATAAATATTCATGGCATCTAACCTAATAATATCAAATGGCACCGGTATGCTGATGATGTTCTGTGGCTTATTGATAGAGATGAAATATTATTTCTTGCCAATTTGAATTGTTTGATAGAGTCAGTAAAGCTCGTTCTTGAGCCGTACAATACATTGACAATGTTAGAATATATTTTTCATAGGGATGAAAACAACCTAAAATTTAGCATATATCGTAAACCCACAAATGTTTGTTCCTATATTCGCTACTGCTCAACTCGTCACAATAAAGTAAAACGTTCTGTGTTTTCACTAATGTTTCTTATAGCATTTTGTATATGTGGTCCAGAATTCATCGATGGTCAACTCTGCAACATCTGTGACATCGTTTGTAAATTACAATATCCCAAACATTTACTTGATTCACATTGTAATCTTGCGAGAAAGTCTTTATACAACTTTAATCCAAAAGAATCATCTGTGTACAAAAAATTTCAAGCATTGCTCTATTGTGTGAGCTTCCTTAATCTTCCAGTTTTGCTTCAAGCTGTTAATATTAACGTAATCTTTAGCAATAATGATGTGGTTAGGGAAAGTCTTATAAGAATTCTATAACTTATGAGACAAGTGTGTGTACGATATCCTCTGAAAAGAGTGTGATCAGTTTTTCACTGGTCAAACTGATAAGGTTGTTAATATTATGATTAAACAACATATTAAGAATCTAATGCAATATTTGTCCACCTCAAAGGTTTTGTTGATCAACCTGACTGGAACAGTGTTAAGATTATCATATACAATAACTCAGTCATGGATAGAAATATTGTTGAATGGTCTCTTATCAAACAGTGAGCATATTAACATGAATAAGAATGTTGATTTACATAAAATTGATTACTTTGTAAGTGAAAAAATATTCGATATGTTTCCCAGAACAAAAGTTAACCTGTCTGTAATATGAGAGAGATGAGGTCGTCGAGGGTGACCTGTGTCTTAATCCACCGGCCTGGAGGATAAGTCTTGGCCACTTTGTGCATTATCATTACTACCTGCCCTACTGGCGGGGACAGCTAGGCCCATTGTGGGTGGGCATATGTACCTTTGCCATATATTCAAGGGCGGGATGGGGTTGCGGGTTGGGGAGGGGTTGTGTGTGTGTGTGTGTGTGTGTGTGTGTGTGTGTGTGTGTGTGTGGGGGGGGGGGGGGGGGGGGGGAACCTCCAGCTGCCAACACCCAACAACTCCCCTGCGAACCCCCAGACCTAATGGGGTAGCTCAGAGCCCGAGGGTACTTATGAAATCTGTTTATCAGTTACTGTAGTGTCGGTGACGTGATAGAACCAATACTTAGATACATAGATGGTGACACATATACACGCAAATCCATTACAGTAAGATTGTGTCTAGTATGATATAGTCAGCGTTATGGTAAGACTATGATATCATTCCACTGTCATGCATCATATGTCCAAGATGCGTGTATAAACTGTGTATAATAAGCTATAATATTAGAGGTTCAGTGACTAAAGATGACAAGAAGGGTAATTAGTCTCATCTGAAGATCACCTTCCACGGAAAAAGCAACTACACTAAACATGGGAGTACATGGGACGGCCAGACAACAGAGGTAGTGATGATCTATAACAAGGTTAACAGCTGGAGGACAGTAAGATACCCTAAAGGTTATTGTTCTACGGGTTGAGGTCACTGAGGAAGAGTCAGGGGGACAAGAGATGAGTTGTAGATAAAGTTCCATTTCTGACACTGTTGTTCAGGACGATAACACGTTTTTCGCCAGAAGATATTGACCCTCGGGTGTCATAGTGTCTCATGAGTAGAGAGACGAGGTGGCTGGGACCAACCCAGAGTGACAGTATGATTGTCGTCAGCTAAGATATGGTGTTCCTCCGGAGCGGAAGAGGCTCGTGTGTAGGAGGTTTTCCAAGGCCAGGAAGATATCTGGCAACTTACCAACAACGGCAGCTGACTGTGGCGACCGTCATTCAGGAGACCCACGAAGGTCTGGTTCACCCGGATATGTGGAGGGTCCAGGAAGACGTTTTCCAGGATCTGGTGAAGAGGATGACAACCTGACCAGTGCTGGGAGTAACCTGACAGGCGAGAGGAAGGAGACAAGTTGGATGGTGTGATTCTCACAAAGAATTTATCCTGAGTGTGAAGGAATCACTGTGGCTTGTGATGCTGGTAGAGACGTGGTCTCTCCACGTCCAGTAATGTGTCAGTCTGGAGATGGATTAAGTGTCACAGTAAGCCTTGTTCCTCTACCACCGACGGAGGAAGATGATGAAAATAGTGTAAGTGGGAAGGATGCAGATATATCGTACCATATATCGTAAACCCACAAATGTTTGTTCCTATATTCGCTACTGCTCAACTCGTCACAATAAAGTAAAACGTTCTGTGTTTTCACTAATGTTTCTTATAGCATTTTGTATATGTGGTCCAGAATTCATCTATGGTCAACTCTGCAACATCTGTGACATCGTTTGTAAATTACAATATCCCAAACATTTACTTGATTCACATTGTAATCTTGCGAGAAAGTCTTTATACAACTTTAATCCAAAAGAATCATCTGTGTACAAAAAATTTCAAGCATTGCTCTATTGTGTGAGCTTGCTTAATCTTCCAGCTTTGCTTCAAGCTGTTAATATTAACGTAATCTTTAGCAATAATGATGTGGTTAGGGAAAGTCTTATAAGAATTCTATAACTTATGAGACAAGTATGTGTACGATATCCTCTGAAAAGAGTGTGATCAGTTTTTCACTGGTCAAACTGATAAGGTTGTTAATATTATGATTAAACAACATATTAAGAATCTAATGCAATATTTGTCCACCTCAAAGGTTTTGTTGATCAACCTGACTGGAACAGTGTTAAGATTATCATATACAATAACTCAGTCATGGATAGAAATATTGTTGAATGGTCTCTTATCAAACAGTGAGCATATTAACATGAATAAAAATGTTGATTTACATAAAATTGATTACTTTGTAAGTGAAAAAATATTCGATATGTTTCCCAGAACAAAGGTTAACCTGTCTGTAATATGAGAGAGATGAAGTCGTCGAGGGTGACCTGTGTCTTAATCCACCGGCCTGGAGGATAAGTCTTGGCCATTTTGTGCATTATCATTACTACCAGCCCTACTGGCGGGGACAGCTAGGCCCATTGTGGGTGAGCACATGTACCTTTGCCATATATTCAAGGGCGGGGTGGGGTTGCGGGTTGGGGAGGGGTTGTGTGGGTGTGTGGGGGGGGGCAACCTCCAGCTGCCAACACCCAACAACTCCCCTGCGAACCCCCAGACCTAATGGGGTAGCTCAGAGCCCGAGGGTACTTATGAAATCTATTTATCAGTTTCTGTAGTGTCGGTGACGTGATAGAACCAATACTTAGATACATAGATGGTGACACATATACACGCAAATCCATTACAGTAAGATTGTGTCTAGTATGATATAATCAGCGTTATGGTAAGACTATGAGATTATTCCACTGTCATGCATCATGTGTCCAAGTTACGTGTATAAACTGTGTATAATAAGCTATAATATTAGAGGTTCAGTGACTAAAGATGACAAGAAGGGTAATTAGTCTCATCTGAAGATCACCTTCCACGGAAAAAGCAACTACACTGAACATGGCCCAGGGTACATGGGACGGCCAGACAACAGAGGTAGTGATGATCTATAACAAGGTTAACAGCTGGAGGACAGTAAGATATCCTAAAGGTTATTGTTCCACGGGTTGAGGTCACTGAGGAAGAGTCAGGGGGACAAGAGATGAGTTGTGGATAAAGTTCCACTTCTGACACTGTGGTTTAGGACGATAACACGTTTTCCGCTTGAAGATATTGACCCTCGGGTGTCATAGTGTCTCATGAGTAGAGAGACGAGGTGGCTGGGACCAACCCAGGGTGACAGTATGATTGTCGTCAGCTAAGATATGGTGTTCCTCCGGAGCAGAAGAGGCTCGTGTGTAGGAGGTTTTCCAAGGCCAGGAAGATATCTGGCAACTTACCAACAACGGCAGCTGACTGTGGCGACCGTCATTCAGGAGACCCACGAAGGTCTGGTTCACCCGGATATGTGGAGGGTCCAGGAAGACGTTTTCCAGGATCTGGTGAAGAGGATGACAACCTGACCAGTGCTGGGAGTAACCTGACAGGCGAGAGGAAGGAGACAAGTTGGATGGTGTGATTCTCACAAAGAATTTATCGTGAGTGTGAAGGAATCACTGTGGCTTGTGATGCTGGTAGAGACGTGGTCTCTCCACGTCCAGTAATGTGTCAGTCTGGAGATGGATTAAGTGTCACAACAGTGAGCCTTGTTCCTCTACCACCGACGGAGGAAGATGATGAAAATAGTGTAAGTGGGAAGGATGCAGATCGACCACAGTTACTCTTAAGTAGGACATCTGAGCTGAGTCGGAGAAGCATATGTTTAAGTATAAGTAAAGTTGATCACTTGGATATATGGAGTGGGTGTTGGCCACCGGTGTAGCATAACATGCGTCACTATACATTGATTTTAGTTCAGCATTTAATACAATGCAACCTCATATTTTGCTCAATAAAATGCTAGAATTGGGTGTAAATAAAAATATCTTAATATGGATTTTTAGCTTTTTAACCCAGAGACCCCAATATACCAATGTAAATAATGTTAAGTCTAATGTGATAGTCACCAACACAGGAGCCCCCCAAGGTTGTGTATTGTCCCCAGCTCTTTTCACTTTTGTATACAGATGATTGTAGAAGTGAAATTGATGATTGTACTATTATAAAATATGCTGACGATACAGTTATCTTAGGAAAAATTGTAAATGATAATTATGAAGGCTATTTAACTCAAGTTAAAAAATTCGTTGACTGGAGTAAACAAAATTTTTTGGAGCTTAATGTAAAGAAAACGAAAGAGATGATATTTGATTTCAGAACTAAAAATAAACACGTACCAGACCTATTAACAATTGAGGAAGAAAACGTAGAAAGAGTAAACCAGTATAAGTATTTGGGCTTTATGATTGATGACCAGTTGAAGGGAAGTGTTAATACAGATATGGTGTCAAGGAAATGTAACCAAAGATTACACTTTGTACGTATCTTGCATAACCTACATGTAGATAAAATGGTCATTAGCCTATTTTACAAATCAATTTTAGAATCAGTTATAAATTTTTCAATCACTGCCTGGTATGGAAAACTTACGTGCAAAGATATAAAGAAGCTGGGAAGGATTGTTAAGAAAGCAAGAAAACTAGGTGCAGAGACCACATCACTGAATAAGCTGTATCAAAATGGTACAATGAAACAAGTAGACAGAATGATGAAAGATGTAACGCATCCGTTACATAATTGTTACACGTATCTTAAATCTGGTAGAAGGCTAGCTCTGCCCAAGCTGCGCACTGACAGATACAAAAAGTCGTTTGTACCCAAAAGCATTCTGCTTTTCAATCATCTATCATCACTATAACTTCTAGCTTTAAGTTTCATGGTAACTGTAGGTGATGGTTCATGATAGGGATGGTGACAAGCTGATATCGCATGTACACAATAGCAAAGTAACATTTTATATGAAATAACCTATGCAATATTTCTTGTTAATATTTTAATGTTTTTTTTTTTTTTTTTTTTTTACAACTACTAAGGAGCTCTAAAGCCAAAACGAATTTCATTTTGTATTACTTTTTGTATAACAATTTGACGAATAAAGCATCTTATCTTATCTTATCTTATCTTAACTGTGGCAGATGGGTTGCCTTATATTCAGTTGAAGCAACGTTAGTTCTGTTGACGATGAATAATGTGCTTTGTGTTAAGACACCTCGCTAGTTCATACAGGTACACACCATCATCCATAGTTGTGTGCACAAGACTAGTAGAACTTAAGTCAATCTTATATCTTGTTGGTTATTGATATCCTTGTATTGGCTGTCATGTTTATGTTCATTAACAGTGTTGTCCTCATCCTCATAATAGCTGGTGATTCCAGTGAGTACGTGCGTGTCTAAGTAGCATGGGATGTGCCACATGTCTATTAACTTTATGTTTCATAGCAGGAATGATGAAAACGTATATGTTGTACAGTATTATCTCTTGGAACTGCATATCGTGAATTTCAGACCCGTCCATCTTCACGCTCCGATCCTCATTGTTTTCCATGATTTTTCATCCATGTTTATATGACCTTTACTGTGGAATAGGACACTGTGGACTCCTGCCTGGATGAAGGGACAGTTCGTGCAAAAGCCTGAAAAGAGCACTTACGTACGATAGATCACCTGCCTGATATCATCCATGACTGAATTATCAACCAAAGCGTCTGAGTGGTTAACAGGGGATGATCGTCTTAATCTTGTGGAGCAGTCATTATGGCCAGATCAGCTCAGGTCGGAGGAAACCCTGACTGACAAAACAGATCAGGCAGCTCTGCCAGAGACTTAGTGAGATATCAGAACCTTCACACGTCTGACGATGATACCATAATTCCACAGTGAATTATGTGATCGTTGCCTCTCTACCGTCACTCTTAACACAAGAATATGATGACGATGAGAGAATAGAGACAAGTGGGGAAGAAGAAGAGGAAACATTTGTCAACGGTGAAAAAGTGCAATTTGCTTCAGTCCAGACTGTGTGGGGATCGTGTTGAGAAGGAACAGAAGGTAAAACGTCACCTGCACTGGTACAGACACAAGGCAATATTAAGTCGTGGGACAAGTGGGAATTGTGAGACATGAGAAGGGTATAGGAACTCCCTGGAGAGAGAGAGAGAGAGAGAGAGAGAGAGAGAGAGAGAGAGAGAGAGAGAGAGAGAGAGAGAGAGAGAGAGAGAGAGAGAGAGAGAGAGAGAGAGAGAGAGAGAGAACACACAGGAGGACACACAGAGACCCATGATATAAACTTGACCGTCCAGAGCCACAGACAGGTAAATTCATAGTGGTCTCCATAGTGTGGATGGACAGTGTTGGAGCAGACATCTGTCCTGTGCTGTTTTCCTTTACCAATGCCAGAGTGTCGTGATCGTTAGTGAATCACTGAAGGACATTATCCAGGCGGTTGATCGAGTGATAGCAGTACTCTCACCTCCTACTATTACGTACCTACTATTGAAAAATATATCATTAATTACATGCACATATACTCTACATATACATGTGAGATTACTATTTTCGTGTTATTTCTAGCCTGTCTTACACTAGGGGATAATATCAGCATAGTGATACGAGGAAACAGATAGGCTACAACTGCTGCCAGACTGGTGGGTGGAGTTTGGTCGAATACGAGCGGACAGGCGAGAGGAACTGACCAGTCATGAAGCGCTACCCAACGGGGACCGGGAACCTGAGCCAACAGCAGTGAATATAACCTAAGTGTAACCTACTGTCATATTCTCCAGAGAAGAATAACTGTTAAAACACTGAGAATTACATCCTAATTAGCAGTTCGTGTCTCATTGCTACCTTACTACTTGTCCATCAGATTAAACGACAATCTCTTTTAGGTAAATAATTTATCATATCCAACCTAACTACACCTCACCTTCTGGTCATCCAGCTTGTTAAAACAATTACAAGGAAGCAGCAAATCACACAAAACAGGAGCACTCAGAACAATTACTGGTTTCGTAACGACCACAAGCATCCTCGTTCACAATGATACAAAGATCCTCCCAGTATAATACCACCTCAATACGTCAGGCGCTCGGTCCTTTACAACAGTAGTAGACCCTTCCCATCCAATCCAGTCCATAACTAATCACCTCTATCCACAGATTCTCCTACTCCCTAATGACACAACACTAGTAAAACGCTGACGCACATAAATGACACAACAAATACGATACAACTGACCTCCTAACCCAGTCTTAAACACCATTCCAGTAGAGATACACAGACAACACCCGTGTATTTCAAGAATTGTATGATAATAGAGAAGGTTCAAGTGATGGGACCCTACGAGTGTAAAACTCCCTTCTTAAACAGTGTGAATAGGTAATTATTAGTAGGTAATTATACAAATGTGACATGACACTCACAAGACATGTAAGAGTCGCACCTGATCCATCTCTACAACTTTATAAACACCGGTTCAGCATGTACCAAGACTCGTTATGCCCAAGATGCAACTTCCATACTCAGGATACCGAACAACTGCTCCTAAATTACTCTGCACTTACCTCACACAGACATGCACACAACAAAACCACTCCTGGTGGATACGGTTGGCTTTGTGAGGGTCAAGGGAGCTCTATAGAAAGATTTCCTGAAGCAGGAAGATAGAATAAGCTACACATACGTTATACACGCACACACACACACACACACACACACACACCAAATATATTCAACCCAAGTAAACGTAAAATTACGAGGATGGGACATAGTGAGAGTAAGCCTCATTATGAATCTTATCTACCAGGGTATGAGCTGTAGGAATCTGTATGTGAGAGGGACTTGTGAGTAGATACCGTCCCCAACCTGTAAAGGAAGCAAACTTTCTGCTGGAAATTATCAGAGTAACATTCAAGTATATGGATGAGGAAAGATTTAGTAAGCTGTTCACATCCTTCATGATCTCCCCTGCTGATCCAGTTACTTCCTACCCTTGGACACCTATCCTGAATATTGGAATACCTCTAACCTCTTCCAACGGTTCACCATCATGATGACCCTGCACCTCACATCACTGTGAATATACACTTCTACCTATCCATGCCTGCAACTGTCTCACCGCCCTATACATACATATATATTGAAAACCAAGATGAGACTACACAGCATTATCTCACTCCCACAGTTGTCTCAGGACTCACTTAACCTTTCCTTTACCTGCACACTTGCTATACTGTTTACTGAATATATATGCTACGTCCAACAACTTTTCTACTTGACCGTAATTTTACAGATCCTTCTACAATTTATCCCAGTCCAACTCGGCAAATGCTTCTTCTAAGTCCATCAACGTTTCACATACTTCCCTACGACTTGTTGTCCAAGAAAATAACACACAAGAAACTCAGAGAGAACAATACCCAAGATGGCAGTGAATTACGTAGAGTAGAAAGATCAGAAACATCTACTTTAAAGTGAACGTCAATAGGAAGCATACATTGCTTACTATAAAAGATAAACCTTACAATACTTTATGGTTTTCTTAACAATGAGTTAGCCTTAACCCAGTAGTCTACAGAAACAATTTGATCTACACATCCGAAATTCCCAGGAAATCACTATGTCTTTAACTTAACTGCATATTTTCATCTTTCTCACACTCCCATTCACAATTCTTCCAGAACAGTAAGCTGATTCCTCCATGATTTTTAAGCTCATATATACCAGTTTTTTCTCTGAAAGAAAAAGATTCATTATCACTGCTCTTCTGCAGTCATCTGACACCGTCTAACTTTAACAAAACCACACACATTTGTTTTACATCCATTGTGCTAACACAACACTTCCACTCTCCAACATTTCTGCTGCTGCCATCCCATCCGCTGGAGGGGCTTTTGCTGTGCTGTATCTGCTTACTGTTCAGAATTTCTTTTTTCTCATCCATGAATATTCTTTCCTATACGGGACCCCCCCCCCCCCACAGACACACACACACACACACACACACACACACATACGCACACACACACACCGTCCAACTCGTGGGAAGGTGAAAGCTGCAATCTTAATAGTTTTTGTGGATCTTTACTTTGTGATTCACCTCAAAGAAAAAGAAACTTTCCAATAGAATATAAGTTTTGAACTACCTCTGATCAATAAAGTCTATGAATAAAATCATACAAAGCTTATGAATTGGATAAATCATAGTTAGATGTGTTCACAAAATGATATGCACTACAGTATCATGAATAAAGAAAAATTGGCCAGAGATGAAAACAAAGGAAAAAATAAGTTCTTTTTCCGAATCATGTCAAATTTGAACATCTTAAGATATTTTCAACTAATTGGTCGTCTTTCCTGGACATACGTGATTGTAGCTATAATAATAGATTCTAGGATTGTTGGCATGAAATATATCATTTTAGAGCAATAGAGTAATTCTAGGGTGTTAAGTGAAGAGAATATACAAACTAAGGACAGGACCTCACGCTGGCCCACGAGACAAACCTCTTAAGTGATGGTGTACATCTCACCACACACAGAATATAACATGGTTACGACCCCAGAGTTCAGCTAGTGTAGTCCTCTCCCCACGCCCCCAGCTCCAGCTGCCAGCCCATCTCTGGCTCTGATCTGGCTCGTCAGTACGATTAACAGACACCTAATTCGTCGATGCACTCTCACTGTTCAAGGAATAAATCTGTGATAATATTCTTCATTTTCTTACAGTCTTACCACCTGTGTTTATCATGACCGGCCAAGCTTCCTGAGACAACATATTCTCTGTCATGTGTTACATATACAGGTAGAGTAACCGTGCATTAAACGAGGTGGCGGTTACTCTGGGGAGTTTTTAGTAAGATTTCTTTTTTCTGTCATATTGATGAGGTTGGACGGTTAGTTGGGCTTTGCTTCTACCAACTGGCAGGGTCATTAAGGCCATCAACGTCAACATGTAGTCATCGACCTAAACATCTTGAACACCTTCCTCAGGTGTTCAAGATAACACTATAACCATACACACTCCATGTAAAAGCCCATGTATTCGTTAGATAAACTCCAAATCCTCCTGAACAACTTTGTTAATAGATGAAGGTAATATACGAAGATGTTGTAGTATTTCTTCACATAAAAATTTGTGGAATTCGATGGACCGTCTTGTTATACCCACCACCAGCTTTTGTTTACCCCATCATGACTTGAGTGAAGGACGAGAACTGGCACGAGAAGCTACGTACAGCGGCACGTATCATACGTCTGTATGATTTCTCATGATCCATATACGGTTGGTGTAGCAGAATGCTGGGTAGGCTGAGAGCGTCATCATGCAGCCGTGTTAAAGTTTTAATACCTACTTTTCCTCTAAGTTTGATGTTTGCTTCGCCTTTTATAGGATTATTTACTAATGTGATTCTCAAATTAAGAAGGACTTGCAGTTGACTAGATGTCTTATGATGGCACCTGGAAATTGGTATTAGTCTGGCTTTATTACTCCTAGTGATCGTCAGAGTGGAATGTGGTTGGTAAAAATCCATTATACGCACGTTAAATGTAAAGGAACTGAAGTAGTTAGAATGAAAGATTAAGAAAATTAGAGCAATTTACCCGAATGGGAAAATTTAAAAAAAAAATGAGGAAAGAAAGAAAAATATCAGTCTTTTATTTAGTATGGTCAGGGCAGATATCAAATGGTTTTGGGAACGAAGGACTAAGAGCTGGTTCTTAAGCGAGGTGAGTGGAAGTAATGACAGGGGAGGATCGAAGGTAAAGGTGAAAGACAGAATGAAGTGTGTGTGTGTGTGTGTGTGTGTGTGTGTGTGTGTGTGTGTGTGTGTGTGTGTGTAGGTTAACCTCCTACTGAGTACGTTACCCGATAAATGTAAGGAATGTACAGATGTATATATTGGCCAAACAGGTAAAGTAGAAACTAAGAGATGCTTCAGACAGAGTCATCCAGTACGCAGAGGTGACCACAGGAACGCTATTGCTAAACATTGGCAAGAAAACGATCCTCCTGTAGACCTTAACAACCCTCATCGCATTATGCTACCCGTAATGTCACTGAATCAGTCTTAATTGTTAATATTAATAACGTTACCCTATCCCCAGGTAACATTAAAGCACATCCTATTATTAACAAAATCATTATGAGACAATTGATAATAACAAGATAGCATAAGAAGACGCATATCGCTACCCAGGCCAACCAACCCTGCATAGCCTCTCTTAACCACAAGGCATCACCACTTTCCCTCTAACGGTCAGGACAGTTTGTACTCTGGCATGGCGGTAACAGGTTGTACAAGACTTTGTACTTGTGATGGGATTAAAAAAATTTGTGAACTGCGTTATTAGGTATAAAGGAATCAGAATTTATGTGTTGTATTGATACCTCACAACAGCTGTGAACATGTAACTAGTCTCAGTGTCTTATGTTAACTCACTGTGACATCGATCTATGAATATTTAGCAGAGTGAATATGAGACATGTTTGTTTAATTAACTAAAAGTTGAAACACTTCAAAAGTGAAGAAGTTTAATGTCAAAATATGTCAGAAAATCTGCTCTGCAGTTCGTGAAATAACACGTCAACAAACACTACCATAAAACCCCTGGACGTCAGTAAACAGTTTATCTCGTGCTGACCTACACACATAAAATGGTTTATGAGTTGTTGGCTGATATTTTCTTCCGTTGGATGATGTTTCATAAAGGAGGATAAGGTCTCACGGGCGGAATGAAATGCAGGTTAAATTCTATGTAAGAGTCCATCATCATCATGAGAGTGTTAGTGTAAGGTGAGGTGGCGGTGGCTGGTGAAGGTGGGTCACTGTCCCGCTGTCAGTCACCTCTCATGTGACAACCCTTCCATGCCTCGCTGGCTCATGTTATGGCCGCTTCACGGCTTCAACTCTTGTCTTCCTTTAAACTTAGTTCATGAATTGCTATCTTCAACTCTCCTCCCCGTCTGCATCACCATCTCTCTCTTCATCTGTATCACAGTCTTTCTTCTCCTTTCTTCCTTCACACCTTTTCTCCTTCTCCTTCAACTCTCTAGCCTTTTCCTGTTTCCACTTTCTCTTCTTTCCCTTTCACTGTATATCTCTTCCCTCTCCCTTCCTGTTCTCCCCTTACCTTTTACTTATCCCATATCCTTCCAACACTTGGTTCAGTTCTTCTCCCTCACCTCTCTGCTCCTTAGCGTCACCACTTACTCCTCCCTTCCCTCCATTGTCTAACTTTCAGACAGTCTGAAGTAATTTGAAGTATTCTTAAAAGGAAAAGAACACATCTGACAAGATGGTAAATGTCTGTGTGTGTGTGTGGTGGTGTGTGTGTGTGTGTGTGTGTGTGTGTGTGTGTGTGTGTGTGTGTGTGTGTGTGTGTCTCGGTACCGTATTTCAAATATTTTTCCTCTATTTCTTTTCATGCTTACAGGCATTTAAACCGAGGATAGAAAGATCTAATCTGTGAGGCAGATCCCGACTGAGCAATGTTAAGTAGACACATAAACCATGTTTGATCTGAGGTGGGACACATTAGCAATCATGTGAAATTTATTAGAATAAAACTTTCAATATGAATTCAAAGGTTCACCTGTAATTAGTGAACAACTTATCTCTACAGTTTTGAAGGTATTTTTCCTTTTGTTTTAATATTTAATTCCAACATCAGAAAAATTTGGAGGAGTGAGGAGTGAGTTTGATCTGTGAGACCATACATTACGTTCAACAGAGTAAATGTCCACTATTTACCCAGCTATTTACTTGCTTGTGTACTGTGGTGGAGTGATTTATCAATATAAAAAGTTTTTGACATTTCTGATACTAATAGATTAGAAAGTTGTGCTTTTACATTCCCAATGATTTAAGAAAACTTGGTCGAATTAGATATATATTTTCATCCTCGCTAGAAAGATCGACATATGTAGAATGGGGTAAAGGCGATAATCTTGCAGTTTTAAGTATCCCTGGAATTAACACATCCAGAGCTGACCCAGAATATTCCACTGTTTTTTCAACATACATTTCCCATTTTACAAAGCCAATCAGGTCCTGGGTCAGAAATATATCTGGTCACTGCAGGCTCTGTAATTTCAGTGTTTCGTAAATCACTAGATATATAATATTACAGGACTGTAAGCTTGCAACTAGGTTCAGTTGTCTTTACTCAAGCCGTCACAGTGCTCCGTAATCCAAGCTTTCACATATACTTTACATCGTCGACAACCATGTTCTCAAAAGCAAATGTTCCATATGACCAAAACCTTATTTTGCTGAGTCACAAGATTACTTATGAGCTTCAGTTCATCAACGAGATAATGAAACTTGTCATTTGTCCACCACTGGTCTTTCACTCCATCTTAGTAAGGTGGAGAACCTTGGCTTCGAACCAATCTTCAGATTACACTCATACATTGAAAGTTACAAGAGTTATCAGAGAAAGACTCCTGAACCCAACGTACAGTCACAGGAATCTGCGTACATTTGTAACCCATCACGAATATGCCATTTTCCAAGGCTTCTAAAAGTCAGGTTCAAAGGCGATTGACCTCAGGTATTTTGATCTGTACCGAGACTTGGTACATCAGAAAGTGGGATAGAGCATACAATTTTCTTGCATTAAGCGGCCCACAGAGAACATGCATAATTATGGTGTAGTTCGAAATCCTTCGAAAGGCGACGCAGTAGGAATACATTCGTATGGCGTTACTAAACTAACTTTATAAAGACCTGCCACGAATTACTCCACTACCATGGCTAGTATTCACTATCGTTTCATCACAACCACCTGCAGTTATTTTATTAACATCTTCCATGGGTTACCCAGAGTAACAACAGCCGGGAAGGTTAAGTGCAGCTGTATGGTTCCCGAGGTCCCGAGGTTTCAATACATATTTGGCCGTTCTCTTGATTGACACACACACTTGCCGCCCTTGGGAGCCATTGCTGTTGTCTGCTGGAAACTGAATGTAACAAGAGGAGAGGCCGGACTGCTGGAGTCATACAGAACTGCACCACAACATTATGGTGTCTGGCACGGAATAACGAGGCCAACATGAGCATAGAGACAGCGTAGTTTAATGATCCGTCCGATGGTTTTTGTATCACGTCTCTAAAGTCAATCTAATTTGTCACCTGTCGTGTTGGTTCCTCTGCTGAATTCTTTTGTGGTTTTCTTTCCTCGTCCAATGTCGTTTTCTTTCAAATGAACTTTGCCACCTCTACATTTATGTCTTTCCTCTTATGTGTAAAGTGCGATCAGTACGTTTCTTTTCACTTCATTTTCTGGTGGTAAATTCCTGTAAGAGCAAACTTTTATCGTGCATCTAGAACCTCCTCCTTTCTTTCACTTGAACTTTCTATCTTTAACCTCTGAACTTATCATTAAACCTTACTTTTATTTCATTTGGTTATTCCAAAGTAAAATGTTCTTACCCATTTAGATTCAATTTGGTGTTTTCCTTATATATCTCCCGTGACACTTTATTAATTAAGTTTTTTGCAGCCTCTTTACTGTTGTTAATGTTATCCTTGAAAACAATATGTGATATATTCATACAAAGACCCATATCATCACGTGCTTGTGTTTCAGGTTTCCTTAAAGTAGTGTATCGATAGTTTTCATTATCTCTTGTTTATTTTCTTTTTCAAATCATTGGCATAAACGAGTTCCTTCAGGTTTTTAAATTTCTTTATGGTCGCCTGTGTACTTGTAATGTCTAAACTGAATTTCCTTATCTCCGTTTGACAACAACTCTTTTTGTGAGGACATAATGTTAAAAGTTGTCTGCTGCTGTTACATAGTACTAGGATGTTTTATGCATCCTGTCCTCACGACATTGCCAGCAGGAGTCTTTTGATGTTCAAAGTCTTCTGACAGTGTCTGTGAATGAGAAGAAAACGTAAGTTCTTTCCCTCAGATACTTCCTGCAGTTTATGACGAGTTATACAACTGCCTTAATTATATTCTGAGGAGATAAATGTATGCTTATTGGATTATACTTTAGTACATGATTAAAACTTAAAGTTTCTTTATAAACAAATATGTGTCAAGAAGAATGTGTTATTACGATCTTGGAGTTTAAAGACAAGCACAGTCCTCACCAGCGTGAGGAGAACTGCTGTCAGCTGCTTCCGAAGGTGAGAAGTTAGGTATGATCATACCTGGAATATGTTCTCTACATACACCATCATACATCATCATACACCATCATACACCATCATACATTTCACTCCACTGTCACTGTTGCGAGGACTTATATGTCGAACATATATTCTGTTTCATATCATTCTAGATCTTTCCTCAAATAGTCATCAACTTTCTAATTCTTAGTTTTCTCCCATAGTGGTGATGTGACCATATACCTACCATACCATGACCTCCACTCAACTTTCTCCACATCATGAGCAACTGGTTTATATCCTCTCCACATTGGTTGATCAGGTCCGGGAAACTGGAGAAATGCAGCATAACTCAGTCTTCCATGTAACATGCATTACCTCCCGACCAGGCAGAGTATCCGCCTTACTGCAACAGAACGTCTGAAGTCTTCCTTCCTCACTGACTTTGTCCTGTGCTTTGTGTGTTTCTTCTTCCCATTTACTCCTTTGTGATTTTCGTATCCCTCGTATCCCTTGTGGCTTAACGGTTTCATGCGTAAAACTGGTAAGCAGAAACATGATCATTTCAAATCCTTTAAAGTTTCTTTCTAAATTTCAACCAAGATCATCGTAGTACAGGACAAGAGACGAAGTATCTATCAGGGTAGTCTCCTCCCTCAGTGCCGGGTCCTAACAAGGTCCACCACTCCCTCGAGACACTAGACACCAGGTTGAACCTCTCGGCTCCCATCCCCTCACATCCAGCTAGCGGAGGCAGAGGTGCCAGCAGCTGGTAGTCTGCTGGCTAGAACACAGGTTAAGCAGGAATTGTGAGGCACTTACATGAATATGGTCGACCTCTCGTTGCTTATGATTAATATCAAGACAAAGTTTCGTGGAAGAAACAAGATTACATAACCAGATCTTCTGAAGTCCTTAGAGCAGGAGTAAGTTAGGTGATAGATATCCATTATATTTACAACAAATTAAACAGGTAGAAGTTGACCCCACGACAGTGAGATGGGCCGTAACCATGTGGCGGTGGACACAAACTGGTTACTTAAGGAACCAGCACAGGTCACGAAAAGCAGGTGCTCCTAAAACGTTTAGCCAGCTGTCCTCAGGATGTAGTTTAGAGACTTTGAAGATGTTACAAAGACTGATGATATCTGGTTGGTTATGGCAGTCAAACTTCTTCATTCAGAGGCAGTTAGCCGCAGCGCGTGCTGAAGACTGGTACTACAGGGTGGCCTGCACCGCCTAAATGAAGGCAATCCTTCCTCATTTGCTTCCATCATGATGCTTACATTGGTTGACGACCCTTATATCAAGGGTCTCAGTGTTGCCCTAAATATAAACTTGGGGTTAACTGGCGCAGGCAACGCCAGGTGAACCAGGAACTTGGCCTGTGTCTGAATAGTTACCAAAGTATGATGGCAAGATGCTGGATATAAACGTGAGGCTTATGATCTAATTTAGTAATCTGTGGTTATGCTCAAGAATAACTTTATATGAACAAATCTAATTAACTGGCAGAGCAAAACTATGTTACACGTATCTACTCAGACACAACACCTTCATCAATATGCTTCGCTGTTCTGACAACTTGAGCTTAAAAGTATTAGCAAGTGAAGGCTGGTGTTTCATCCGGTACAGGTCCTCACACTGCACTAGTGGTGAGAAATGGAAGATGTTGTTACATCAGCCACAGCTGTGTACTAAAGAACATGTGAAATGTGGGAACCATTGTCTCTCCCTCCATGCTTCCCACAACGCATAACGACTGAGAGACACACTGGGATACACTGCTTCATCTGGTGCTACTCTCAGCAACAACCTTAAAATGTAAACAGAGGTAAAGTCTTTCTATACTCCCTGTTTTCCATACACTTAGTGTTGTTTGTTATGGGCATGAGGGAAGAAGAGAACTTTTGCCCTATGTGCTAGTAACACTCACATTAATGTATCATATGCGACCATGAAGGAAGAGCCATTGTCATCATCCTTAGCACTGCCACTGTATCATTCACCACTGTTCCTACAGCCCCCGAGAGTGTCACCAGGGAGCAGGAGTTACTGCCTGGTGCCCATTCTCCAGCACAGCAGAGGCTCCGGGCGGGACCTGGGAGTGGGTTGCTGCCAGAACCATGGCCTCCCTGGTACAACTGAGCGGGAGTTATTGCCTCATCCCTCACTGCCCTCAACACACACCTCGACAAATATCATGCTGGACAAATCGACAGAAAACTTCACCAATGCCGGAATACAAATGGTTCAATTTCTGAAGAACTTTAAACTTTCTAAAGTTTGATCAAGTCCCCTTCATCAGACAATGTTATCTGCCCCAGATGTCTTTTCTTCAATAATCATTACAAAGGACATTAATTATAAGAAAATATTCTCAGTTAGCCTTTAGCTTCCTGAAACAAGATCATTAAAGAGAAACGGAATCTGTGTAGTCTGTTTAAACTCAAGATCCAAGAAAGAAAAGGTAATAGTAACTGGGAAAATTAGAGCAATTGTTATAGAATGTTTTCATTGACAATGAAAGTGAAACGAGAAGTGTAACTTCATATATTTAATTTTGCGTTAGGCTGATTCGGTAAGATTATTACCCAGTAATACATGGCCAGCTTTGTCAATATTCAAAATTACGGTTGCCAGTATATATACAAACTCCATAGCAGAATGGTTTTATTCATCAGTGGGAAGGTTTCTGTGGTAATTTTCTCGTAATCCAAAGTTACTCCGTTAAGTTGTTGAAGCCAGTGGTATGTATCTGTAAGTTTTTCACACGACATAGGCAAAATCTTATCTTTAAGCACATTTATGGGGAGAAAAAATAGGGAAAAGTAGATTATTTTGAGCTTCTATCAGATTCGTTTTATCTCAAGATCTTATTCACTCGAGCTGCATGACTGGCCAATTGTACACCGTAATCTATAGACGGGTGTATGAAGGCGGAGTCATAGAATTTGACCAGCGCCATCCATCAGTACAAATGTGATCTCCCTCCATATACCTACCACCAACTCTGTGTTGTCCACACTTAAACAAAAACCTATAAATGTCTTCTACAGTAATCGCTCTTTATGTGTAGCTTTATTAACTTTACCTGTAGCACTATTCTGTGGCCATGTATGTTATGTTAGCTGTGTTTTTATTACACTTTACTTTCAATTATATTTCATTTTGTGATAAGAAACAGAAAATTTGAAGGTTTCATTTCTTTACGTCCGTACCATGAGCAAGTTTGTGAAGTCACCCGTGGCAAATATAACTTACTTGGGTTTTGTATCTGCTGTACTGATCAGACACTAGAGCCAGTTGTAGAGCCATTTGGCTTTTGTATTTACTGATGATTCTTCACTTATGATAATCAACAAGTTGTATATTCACATATTACATAGAAACTCTAGTTATTATCTTACTATCGATAACCATGTTAAAAAAGTAACTGAGTTAATATCATTAAGATTAAAAAGAAGTTACATTCAAATAGCTGAAGTTATATTGTTGATACCAGTCCACTATAGCCATGACCCATCCACCAAAACCACTACCGTCCAGCCACTACAGCCATGTGGATGGTGCCCATCCCCTGACCCATCCACCATAACCACTATCGTCCAGCCACTACAGCCATGTGGATAGTTCCCATCCCCTGACCCATCCACTATAACCACAAATGTCCATCCATTACAACCGTGTAGATGGTGCCCATCCCCTGACCCATCCACCGTAACCACTACCGTCCATCCACTACAGCCATGTGGATGGTGCCCATCACCTGACCCATCCAATATAACCACTACCGTCCAGCCACTACAGCCATGTGGATGGTGCCCATCACCTGACCCATCCAATATAACCACTACCGTCCAGCCACTAGCCTCTCCACTACAAATCTCCGGGTTGTTTTCCAGTGATACCGTTTTACGGGAGGAAAATATCGACCCAGGGTGAGTGAGGCAATAAAAGGGGAACACAAAATTCTGGTCCAGATAACACCATCAGGATCTCTGGCCTCATAGATCCAACATTACTGGATGCTGACACTAATGTCAGGAGGAATATTCCTGTGTAAACATCATTGTTTGTCCCATTTAGTTATAATGAATTAACGTAACCACGTGTCACTGCCTAATTCGTTAGTTATCATAATGAAATGCGTAACAAAGATAAATTGGTAGACGATGGTATATACACTGCTCCTAAATTATTGTTGTTCTGAACAATTGTAGAAACTTGGTTGCCTCTTATTTTTCAGTCAGTGTTCACTCCCCTTCTGTACTTATCATTATCTTTCAGACTTTACTTCCTTTATTGTGATCATGAAGGCAGGGACGTTTGCTTCCTCTATGCAACATTTATGGTGGAATTGACATTTTTTTCTTTTTTGCCATCGAGTCTATAACACTGGCGGTAAATACAGCATTCGTAGGTAGGATAGTCTTCACGCGCCACCATGATGTAAGTGTGGGAAAAGCTTTACCGGATAAAGAGAAACCTTTGCTAGAGAACAGTTGCTTACATGTAAACTGACGTAATCATAGATGATATCTTACTATTTCCTTACAACAAGGGAAGCGACTTCTGGGTGAACGATAGTTAATATTCCGCCTTAGATAATAACCTGCCGGGGATAACCTCACCATTACCACTTGAAGAGAGACATTAGGAGAGAACCTGCCACCACTGCCCAGCTGTAGGTCTACAGTTATGAGAGGGAGTGGGAATTACTGGGTCATCGCCACTACTGCTTACAGCAGGCGGGAGTATAGCCAGGATGTAGTAATATGGTGAGGGTGTAGGAGTTACTGCCACTCCCCATCTACTGCCCATATCTGATTCTCAACTGTAAGCAGGATGTTGGGGTTACTGCTCGGGTACCTCTTCAACCCTGATGAGTCCTACAGTGCGATGAAGGTGCGAGAATCACTGCTTTCTCTCCTACTCCTCACACTAGGCGTGACCAGGGTGTGAGTGTGTGAATATTACTGCCTCAGTGACCCCTCTCCTGCTCCTCGCACTAGGCCGATAAAATGAAGAGGGTGTAAGCACAACTGCTTCATTTCCAACCACTCTTTGCAACTGGCAGCCAGTATTACCAGAGAATGAGATCGAAAACCTCATCCATACTTGCTATTAAGAAGCTAGAATGACGAGGAGGTGATTATTGATGTCTCAGTTTCAACGACACACAACGTCAGGACCCAAGCATGACCAAGAAACAACAGTTCAGTAGGGTTCAATCTAGCTGCACCGGTATAACAGACAGATAATGATTATCTAACATCTCTGGTCATCAGGATTTACAATGAAAGTGGCAGAAATGTTAAAATGATAGCTCGAGCAGGGCACAGACACTTAGGTTAATGGAAAAGTTCTTGTTGATATGATTCTATGTATGTGTTTATATGTGAGTGCATATTTGAAGGAGACCAACAATACAAATTACCATTATAAACTGGCACATCCAGAACATTATCATTTTCAGCTCTAGCATATTGGTGCTGAAGGAAATTTCGTCTTATGCATCATTCAAGGCACAAGTAGAGTTTCAACTAAGATGAACAATGCCACGAAATGCTCGTCAACCTCATCCAAGTCATTCTTAGCACGTGAGTAACATGGCCTTGAGAACTTTTATTCCCCTTGTAACATAATGTGTTGTCATGTCAGGTACAAAGACACTGCCACTGGTACAGTGAGGATCGAAAACTCAGGTGGAACCTCAGTAAGCAAAGATGGTTCACCAAACATTCTCTCTCGTCTCAAGAGTGATGCCAGGATTGTCCCTGTTATTAAAGGGACTCTCCTGAACTTTCAAAGCCTGAAAAAAATTCATGAAATTCTACAATCTGGCTGTGGGACATCATTTGAATATAAAGGAAACTGTGTTATCTTGTGCACATTTACATACCTGTTACACATATTTACATACCTGTTACACATATTTACATACCTGTCACACATATTTACATACCTGTTACACATATTTACATACCTGTTACACATATTTACATACCTGTTAAACATATTTACATACCTGTTAAAGAGGTGCCTGCAGATCTCGCTTCAAAGGAGTCCATCATATCCTTGCTACTGAGTTGCGGAACCCCTGGATAAGGGGGTCCTGGGTTATCAACCAGAGGGTCCCTTCGTGAAGGTGGCCCTGGTTGTGTAATATTGATGATAGTAAAGATGACAAAAATAATTATCATGATGATAATGGTAATGATGATAATAACGATAATAATAATGATGATGAAAATGTATATACTTCTTTTCTAGGAGTCACTTTTGTATAAGGTTAAAATGGAGAGTATGATCTAATCTGACTACAACAACCTTCTAAGTTTAAAATTCTGTTTGGTTTATATCACGTACAACTGGCCGTGTTTGGCCGGTATGGTGAATGTTCTTAATGGATTTCGCCTCTGCACCTAACATGGAATCAGAGAGGAAGGGTTGGAACTGTGATTAAGTCCAGAACAATTGGAGCTAGATCGTGGATGGAGTTTATATTCAAATGGAGTAATTGAATTCAGCAAATGCTATTTGGTTGGACAGGAACCATAGCAAGAAACTGTGTTAACGTCTCGCTGTATGGCCATTATTGTATTATTAGAATTTGTTTAAAATGTTTTTCGGTCGTGGTCATTATTATTTGCTTTCTATGGATTAAGGATGAGGAAGCTACTTTTAATGATTCAGTTGTCACTTGTTTAGGTGCTTTGGTTTCACTCATTCCCATAGTTTATCTACACTTACGCAGGAGAGATCCCAGGAACTCAGGGTAATTAACTACTTTAGAACATCAAGAGGCGTGACACAGTGCCAGTGTAAACGGGAAATGGAATTGTTATAAGGAGATTGTAGGTCACAGAGCCTCCCTCTCACAGAGCCTCCTACGGTGTTGTGAATGCTGAGATGGCTCTTGGTAGCCACTATGGGCAACAGACATGGGCAGAAGTAGTATCTGTCAATGACTAACATTGCCTGTCTACATATCTATCCTTATCTAAATTTTTTTGCTGCCTCGTTGACGGTACGTTGAGGTACATAGTGAAATGACTCGTCATCACTCAGTCCAGGAACTTTTATGCCATTACTTAAAGCTTCTTTGCTAATGCTGTGATAAGCTTCTAACGATAAGCTTCCAATCTTACGCATGGTTTTCTGTTTGAACAACGTGACTGCTACTACAAACACTATCACAATACAGTGTCAGATTATGGAACCAGAATGAAAATAAACTAATAATTATACTACAGAGCTGATAAGATATTCGTGTCCTCAGTAAGACCAGTAGTGCTACAGTTTGTTTGCTTTGCTAGGTTCAAATATATGTTACTAAGTTTAGATGGCCGGTATACGAACTGCCTGTACAGAATATGACCATTTGTTGATTTTCTAGAATTATTACCTTCATGTTCCAGACCTTTACAAAGGATCAAGCAGGGTTTCCCCATCCTGGGGTCCACACGGGAACAATATCCTGATCAACACAGTTTCATGGAACGTAAACAGTCATCAGCGTATCTAGTGGAAGGTTTTGTCGCCAGTGTAAGTCTAGCCTCCCAAGAGCCAAACCTTGATTACAAATATTTATTCAGACTTTCCAGACAACTTACTGGCCATATTTTCCTTGGTTTCTGCATCATTACGTGTTGCCCAAGGCAATATACTAGGTAGAGAACATTCACATGTAAATAAAGCCATCAAATTCTGCCTTCATATAAATGGGTTCCACTACATGTTGCCAGCTACACCAGGATATAAACCACTGCAGTGTTGAACTGGCACGTACTACATCTTGTGGATCTATGTTGCTAATAATTCACATGTTTATCTACGTAGTTCTCCTTGCCGGCAAGTCTTAATGATCAAAATGAATCATCCTCAACACAGAATATTTTGTTCAAAGTTCACTTACTGAATGGTAATAATATTTGCTGATATTCTCAGTGATTCATGTATTACATATACAAAGGCTTAACTTGCTGTAGTGAGACGTATGAACCATTATATACACAATACTTTAGAGGGACTGACTTCATCCATGGTTTGAGCCATGATGGCACAATGAACAATGGTGAGCTTTACTTTGATATATGGGAAGACTAGACCAGTGAATGGCTTGACGTAGTACTAATAGATATGATATCAAGTAGCGACATCTTAATTGTACAGTACCATAACGACTCAGATTAAAGTCAACCAGTTATTCAGTAGCTAAAGCGCATATCCTGACTACCATTCACACGAACGATTACATATATCCATCTTTTAAGTGCTTGTAAAAAGTGGGTTAGACCAATTCAGGGCTAAATTATTTCACCCACTGTTCAGTCAGGTATGAAAAATTACTTTGCGTGCAGGTCAATGCGAAATGCTCCTGAGGCCAGGCGATCACATAGAGACACTAGTACACAGTCTGACAACAATATTCACACACACACACACACACACACACACACACACACACACACAAGAGTTATAAACACACTCATTCTCCAACACTCACGTCTGGAACATCACTTACACACACATATATATGATCATACAAGTCGAGCTACCTCATACGACCTCTCGCAGGGTTTACTACAAAGCTGCTCGTCTGACTGTAACGCAATTTCCGCAGACTGAAAGGGTCGAGCGGGGGCTGTGACTATATTCTGTAAGAGTATTCTTCATAAAGTACACACTAACCCTAAAAGGTGACATACTATTACATCTTCCGAGGGCAAGAGGAGTCTTTGTGTCTGTTTGGTTCTTCTGTAGTTTGTTTGTTGAATATTTCTTAGACGCTAGAATCATCATTCAGATATTTACTGACTCTTTTACCGTCCTTCCGACGATTTCTCACACCAGGTTCCAGGTATAACGAGGTGTGTGAGTTGTTGGCTCAGCTCCCACACTTCACCACACCAGGCCCCGAGTAATGTCACCGTTGAAGTCATTTATCAATACGTGATATAAGCAGTTCGGTACAGCAGTTGCTGTAGTTGTGCCACTTGAGTTTGAGAGGTCATGATTCACTGGCTGACCCGGCGATATGGAAGTGAATTTAATGCCAGAGAAAAAAAACATCAATCTATTTTCATGTCAGTCAGGAACACTGGGCAAGTCAGTCTCGATCAAACTTCCGCTTATCACAGCTTCTTACCAGTAAAACAGGTAAGAAACATTATCACAAACTGTACATCCAACATACAGGAATCGGAGGTTGGAGGGAGGAATGCTACCTGGGAGAGAAAATCTTCTCACTGGAGAGAAATAACATCTAAAATGGACGATATTTTCTCTGTCTATAGAATACGTTCTTTTCAGGACATTCAGTATTCAGCGGTAATCTGGTCAGGAGAAGGAGGCAGAATATCCACTCAGGGTGGGAAAAGGTGTCAACAAAGCAGAGAGTTCTTCCCTTTGAACTTCCCAGAGACTATCAGGTGATGACATCAGAAGGAAAGGAAAGACCTTCAGACCAAATTTCAAAGATGTGTTTCTTCATCTTTAAACAGAGAGTCTGGGAGAAAAGTCCCGCCCGGTGTCTTGTTTTAGATATATTTACACTGGTAAAGATGAAAAAGAAAATTAATGATCCAGTTTTTGCATCTGGTGCTTTGATGAGAAACCTGATTGATAGATTGGTAAGGGCCCTTGTTTATATGTAGACAACCCGTAAATGAGTCCACAATTATTCAATTATTTTCATACAAATAAGATAGACATGTGGCGCAGTGCAAACAAACAGAATGTTTTTTCCAGAACTTGAGAGAACAAGAGTGGGAGGGAGAATGCCATACTTTTCAAATGAATGATATCCCTGGCTCTAGAATGGCGTGATAGATGTGACGTGCGTCTGTCTTATGATAATATTATGGCGGAAAGTCACTAGAGAAACAGACACACTGCTGAGATCAAGACACCAGAAACAATATTGGATTACACAGAAAATATGCGTCGGATTGCTAAGTCAGATATGCAAAACAGCTTCATGGAAAATGTGAGGAAACCTGTCAAGTGGTAAGGGAAACTTTCCTTCCATCCTGTTGACGTAACTGTGATCAACTCACACAATTTGTCTTTAGTGAACACTAGAAGGAGACCAGCTGTGAGACAGCTTGTCTCCGTATCACGAGGCAAATGTTTGTAGAGCATTGTATGAGGGAACGCCGGACTGGCCGCTACAGACCCAGAACAACAGAGTGATCATCACGTGCCCAAGACTCCTCCTGTGACGGGGAGAAAATAGATTAGCTGAGAGGCTTGTGTTGTGTGTGTTCACTCTAGGAGGAAAGAAAGACGTCAAGACACACGATATTGTTGTAGTGGTTGTGATGTAGCTCACTGCTTGATTCCCTGTACTAAGGAAGATAATGTTCATGAATATCATGATAGTGATACATAGTAGGATCTAAGCGTACATTGTAAAGGCATAGATTTGTATCACAATGTGAGTTAAATATAGAAAATGGAATACACTTGTTTAAAGAGCAGTAAGATTCTCATCCTACTGAGTACTTATCACTCCCCCCCCCCCCCCCCCCCCCCATTGGAGACTACAAATCAAGGAAGATCATCTTATATCTTCCAAAGCCATTAAGTTATTTTGTATACTAGAAAAAAGTTTCCCTTATGGAGGAAGATATATATCACGAACACCAAAACGTATGGAAAATGAGAAAACATGAGAGTTGTTGCAACACCTCTCATCTTGCATGACCTGTAAATGAATACGTCGAACCGACTGTCAACATTTTTACGTATTAGAAATTAGAATGTCTAATTAGGAAGAAACTCATAACATTAGGGTGTAAAGAGAATGTGTATCATAACAATATAAACGATGTGGCGGCATCATTACCTGTAGGAGACATGTTAAGACTGAGGTCTGTAGTGGTCAGCGTTATCTCAGCAAATACACCTCGGCCAGAAGTTTGTTATCTCTCCATGGGTAAGTTGAGGACTGTACCTCTAGTTTCTTTGTTGTTTTCTTATCCTTATGTGATTTTCTTTTGTCTTAGGTAAGAAACTGTTTCCCCTTACCTGAAGAACATCCATTTTTCAGAAGTATATGGAATTCTTTTTTATGCTTTATGTTTTCATTACTTAGTTTACTCCAGCCACCCACCGATCTTACGCTAATATAACACTTCTTCATAATCTTTCTAACAATCTTCTCATCTAGCTTTTTGTTATGATCTCAGGTCAATGCACTCTATCATTGCATCTTATGAAGATCTGTTCACTGCCCAAGTCGTCCAACTGATTTAGATACTTGTTCTCATCTAACTCTTCTCCCCTATATGCTGGGTAGCTTTCTAGCCTTCAGCCTATCTTGGCACAACTCTCTTTATTCTGGTGCCATTTTAGTTTCCATTTTCTCGACTCTCTCAATTGAATCTGTGTGTTTCTTTACGTACCAAAAGTGAGAGAGATATTCTAGTTCTGTATTATGTTATGAATAGTTTGCCAAACTTCACCTTATCCATGCGCTTAAATGCGTTATCATAGTTATCAGTAGACTGTTTGCCCCCTTAACTATTCTCCTGATGTGAAGCTTCAGCAAAATGCTGGGCACAATATTGCCATTCATGTTTTTTATTCACATATTTCTGTAACTTATTTCACACTAGATATACAGCCTTCCGAGGCTCTCTTCTCACCATGTCCCATCTTGTCATTTTACAATTACTCGGGCTAAATGTACTTACCTTCTTATCAGACCAACTTAGAAGTTTTCGTGAGTCTCCCTGCAAGGCGATGTAATCCTCATCATGCCCAATATCTCTCAATCCCTCGACACCATCCGCGAACATGCTCAAGTAAGAATGAGTAACTACCACATACCAAGAAGAGCGGTGTGCCCAAGATTGAGCCCTGCGATACGCCACTAGTGATCTGAGCCCACTACGATAATGTTCCTACAGCCTCTATCCTTTGATTCCTTCCACTAAGGTACTCTTCTATTCAGTGGATAATGATATTCCCGTCTGTAGATCCAGTTTCTTGATCAACATCCATTTAGTAAGTGTTAAACGCATCTTGGCAGTCCAGTGATACAAAGTCGGCCCTTTAGTCTCTTTGGTTTAAGGCTGAGCTCACTATGTCGTAGAAGTGTAAGAAATTTGTGATTCATATGTGACTGTGATTAGGTGCACATGTAACTGTGAATATATCACAAAGTAACTAGCACAGAAGTGGAGGATAATTGGCTGAATATCGAAAAACAATAAGATTAAGGATGGGAAAGCAATGACGACACTAATTAGCACATACAAATAAATAATACCTCGACAGATGCTAGACTTATATACACATACAACAATATAAAGATATGACGATAATAAAAATGATAGAAATAATGACATCAACAATAATGACAATAATATTGATAATAATGATAACAATAATGATAATCATCATAATAATAATGATAATAATAACGATCCTAATGATACTAATCTTTATAATAATAGTAATAATAATAATAATAATAATAATAATAATAATAATAATAATAATAATAATAATGATAATGATAATAATATTAATAATAATGGTAATAACAATGATAATAATCATTATAATAATAACAATAATGATAATAATAATAATAATAATAATAATGATAAAGTCAGGGGTTAGTGAGAGGACAAGAGCAAGGGAAGGAGTAGCAATACTCCTGAAACAGGAGTTGTGGGAGTATGTGATAGAGTGTAAGAAAGTAAATTCTCGATTAATATGGGTAAAACTGAAAGTTGATGGAGAGAGGTTGGTGATTATTGGTGCATATGCACCTGGGCATGAGAAGAAAGATCAAGAGAGGCAAGTGTTTTGGGAGCAGCTGAATGAGTGTGTTAGTGGTTTTGATGCACGAGACCGGGTTATAGTGATGGGTGATTTGAATGCAAAGGTGAGTAATGTGGCAGTTGAGGGAATAATTGGTATACATGGGGTGTTCAGTGTTGTAAATGGAAATGGTGAAGAGCTTGTAGATTTATGTGCTGAAAAAGGACTGATGATTGGGAATACCTGGTTTAAAAAGCGAGATATACATAAGTATACTTATGTAAGTAGGAGAGATGGCCAGAGAGCGTTATTGGATTACGTGTTAATTGACAGGCGTGCGAAAGAGAGACTTTTGGATGTTAATGTGCTGAGAGGTGCAACTGGAGGGATGTCTGATCATTATCTTGTGGAGGCTAAGGTGAAGATTTGTATGGGTTTTCAGAAAAGAAGAGTGAATGTTGGGGTGAAGAGGGTGGTGAGAGTAAGTGAGCTTGAGAAGGAGACCTGTGTGAGGAAGTACAAGGAGAGACTGAGTACAGAATGGAAAAAGGTGAGAACAATGGAAGCAAGGGGAGTGGGGGAGGAATGGGATGTATTTAGGGAATCAGTGATGGATTGCGCAAAAGATGCTTGTGGCATGAGAAGAGTGGGAGGTGGGTTGATTAGAAAGGGTAGTGAGTGGTGGGATGAAGAAGTAAGAGTATTAGTGAAAGAGAAGAGAGAGGCATTTGGACGATTTTTGCAGGGAAAAAATGCAATTGAGTGGGAGATGTATAAAAGAAAGAGACAGGAGGTCAAGAGAAAGGTGCAAGAGGTGAAAAAAAGGGCAAATGAGAGTTGGGTGAGAGAGTATCATTAAATTTTAGGGAGAATAAAAAGATGTTCTGGAAGGAGGTAAATAAAGTGCGTAAGACAAGGGAGCAAATGGGAACTTCAGTGAAGGGCGCAAATGGGGAGGTGATAACAAGTAGTGGTGATGTGAGAAGGAGATGGAGTGAGTATTTTGAAGGTTTGTTGAATGTGTTTGATGATAGAGTGGCAGATATAGGGTGTTTTGGTCGAGGTGGTGTGCAAAGTGAGAGGGTTAGGGAAAATGATTTGGTAAACAGAGAAGAGGTAGTAAAAGCTTTGCGGAAGATGAAAGCCGGCAAGGCAGCAGGTTTGGATGGTATTGCAGTGGAATTTATTAAAAAAGGGGGTGACTGTATTGTTGACTGGTTGGTAAGGTTATTTAATGTATGTATGACTCATGGTGAGGTGCCTGAGGATTGGCGGAATGCGTGCATAGTGCCATTGTACAAAGGCAAAGGGGATAAGAGTGAGTGCACAAATTACAGAGGTATAAGTTTGTTGAGTATTCCTGGTAAATTATATGGGAGGGTATTGATTGAAAGGGTGAAGGCATGTACAGAGCATCAGATTGGGGAAGAGCAGTGTGGTTTCAGAAGTGGTAGAGGATGTGTGGATCAGGTGTTTGCTTTGAAGAATGTATGTGAGAAATACTTAGAAAAGCAAATGGATTTGTATGTAGCATTTATGGATCTGGAGAAGGCATATGATAGAGTTGATAGAGATGCTCTGTGGAAGGTATTAAGAATATATGGTGTGGGAGGCAAGTTGTTAGAAGCAGTGAAAAGTTTTTATCGAGGATGTAAGGCATGTGTACGTGTAGGAAGAGAGGAAAGTGATTGGTTCTCAGTGAATGTAGGTTTGCGACAGGGGTGTGTGATGTCTCCATGGTTGTTTAATTTGTTTATGGATGGGGTTGTTAGGGAGGTAAATGCAAGAGTTTTGGAAAGAGGGGCAAGTATGAAGTCTGTTGGGGATGAGAGAGCTTGGGAAGTGAGTCAGTTGTTGTTCGCTGATGACACAGCGCTGGTGGCTGATTCATGTGAGAAACTGCAGAAGCTGGTGACTGAGTTTGGTAAAGTGTGTGGAAGAAGAAAGTTGAGAGTGAATGTGAATAAGAGCAAGGTTATTAGGTACAGTAGGGTTGAGGGTCAAGTCAATTGGGAGGTGAGTTTGAATTGAGAAAAACTGGAGGAAGTGAAGTGTTTTAGATATCTGGGAGTGGATCTGGCAGCGGATGAAACCATGGAAGCGGAAGTGGATCATAGGGTGGGGGAGGGGGCGAAAATTCTGGGGGCCTTGAAGAATGTGTGGAAGTCGAGAACATTATCTCGGAAAGCAAAAATGGGTATGTTTGAAGGAATAGTGGTTCCAACAATGTTGTATGGTTGCGAGGCGTGGGCTATGGATAGAGTTGTGCGCAGGAGGATGGATGTGCTGGAAATGAGATGTTTGAGGACAATATGTGGTGTGAGGTGGTTTGATCGAGTGAGTAATGTAAGGGTAAGAGAGATGTGTGGAAATAAAAAGAGCGTGGTTGAGAGAGCAGAAGAGGGTGTTTTGAAGTGGTTTGGGCACATGTAGAGGATGAGTGAGGAAAGATTGACCAAGAGGATATATGTGTCGGAGGTGGAGGGAGCAAGGAGAAGAGGGAGACCAAATTGGAGGTGGAAAGATGGAGTGAAAAAGATTTTGTGTGATCGGGGCCTGAACATGCAGGAGGGTGAAAGGAGGGCAAGGAATAGAGTGAATTGGAGCGATATGGTATACCGGGGTTGACGTGCTGTCAGTGGATTGAATCAAGGCATGTGAAGCGTCTGGGGTAAACCATGGAAAGCTGTGTAGGTATGTGTATTTGCGTGTGTGGACGTGTGTATATGCATGTGTGTGGGGGGGGTTGGGCCATTTCTTTCGTCTGTTTCCTTGCGCTACCTCGCAAACGCGGGAGACAGCGACAAAGTATAAAAAAAAAAAAAAAAAAATAATAATAATAATAATAATAATAATAATGATATTAATAATGATAATAATGATAATACTAATAATAATGATAATAATAACAATTATAATGATAATAATAATAATAATAATAATAATAATAATAATAATAATAATAATGATAATAATAATAATAATAATAATATTCCCTGGGGATAGGGGAGAAAGAATACTTCCCACGTATTCCCTGCGTGTCGCAGAAGGCGACTAAAAGGGAAGGGAGCGGGGGGCTGGAAATCCTCCCCTCTCGTTTTTTTTTTTTTTTTTTTTTTTTTTTTTTGCAAAAGAAGGAACAGAGAAGAGGGCCAGGTGAGGATATTCCCTCAAAGGCCCAGTCCTCTGTTCTTAACACTACCTCGCTATCGCGGGAAATGGCGAATAGTATGAAAAAAAAAAAAAAAAAAAATAATAATAATAATAATGATAATGATAATAATAATAATAATAATAATAACAACAACAACAACAACAACAATAATAATAATAATAATAATAATAATAATAATAATAATAATAATAATAATAATAATAATAATAATAATATTAATAATAATAATGATAAGTACAATAATAATAATAATGATAATAATGATAGTAATAATAACAATGATGATAATGATAATAACAATAATAATAATAATAACAATAATAATAATAATAATAATAATAATAATAATAATAATAATAATAATAATAATAATAATAATGATAATAATAATAACAATGATAATAATAATAATAATAATAATGATAATAGTGACATTCTGAAGAAGGCATATAATAGGGTTGATAGAGATGCTCTGTGGAAGGGATTAAGAATATATGGTGTGGGAGGCAAGTTGTTAGATGCATTGAAAAGTTTTCATCGAGGATGTAGGGCATGTGTACGAGTAGGAAGAGAGGAAAGTGATTGGTTCTCAGTGAATGTCGGTTTACGGCAGGGATGCATGATGTCTCCATGATTGTTCAATTTGTTTATGGATGGGGTTGTTAGGGAGGTGAATGCAAGAGTTTTGGAAAGAGGGGCAAGTATGCAGTCTGTTGTGGATGAGAGGGCTTGGGAAGTGAATCAGTTGTTGTTCGCTGATGATACAGCTTTGGTGGGTGATTCGTGTGAGAAACTGCAGAAGCTGATAACCGAGTTTGGTAAAGTGTGTGAAAGAAGAAAGCTGAGAGTAAATGTGAATAAGAGCAAGGTTGTTAGGTACGGTAGGGTTGAGAGACAAGTGAATTGGGAGGTAAATTTGAATGGAGAAAAACTGGTGGAAGTGAAGTGTTTTGGATATCTGGGAGAGGTTTTGGCAGCGGATGGAACCATGGAAGCGGAAGTGAGTCACAGGGTGGGGGAGGGGGGGAAAGTTCTGGGAGCGTTGAAAAACGAGTGGAAGGTGAGAACATTATCTCGGAAAGCAAAAATGGGTATGGTTGAAGGAATAGTGGTTCCAACAATGTTACATAGTTGCGAGGCATGGGCTATAGATAGAGTAGTACGGAGGAGGGTAGATGTGTTGGAAATGAGATGTTTGAGGTCAATATGTGGTGTGAGGTGGTTTGATCGAGTAGGTAAGAGAGATGTGTGGTAATAAAAAGAGTGTGGTTGAGAGAGCAGAAGAGGGTGTTTTGAAATGGTTTGATTGCATGGAGAGAATGAGTAAGGAAAGATTGACAAAGAGGACATATGTGTCGGAGGTGGACGGAACGATATGGGAGACCAAATTGGAGGTGGAAAGATGGAGTGAAAAAGATTTTGAGCGATCGGGGCCTGAACATGCTGGTGGGTGAAAGGCGTGTAAGGAATAGAGTGAATTAGAATGATAATAATAATAATGATAATAATAATAATAATAATAATAATAATAATAATAATAATAATAATAATAATAATAATAACAATAATAATAATGATAATAATGATAATAATAATAATAATGATAATAATAATAATAATAATAATAATGATAATAATAATAATAATAATAATAATAATAATAATGATAATAATGATAATAATAATAATAATAATAATAATAATAATAATAATAATAATAATAATAATAATAATAATAATAATAATAACAATAATAATAATAATAATAATGATAATGCTAATAGTGATAATAGTAATAATAATGATGATAATACTAATACTACTACTACTTCTACTACTACTACTACTACCACTGCTACTACTAATAATATTGATAATGATAATAATAATAATAATGATAATAATGATAATGATAATGATAGTAATAATAAAAATAATGATAATGATAATCATAATGATAATGGAAATCATATTAATAGTAATAATGATAATAATAATAATAATAATAATAATAATAATAATAATAATAATAATAATAATAATGATAATAATAATGATAATGATAATAATAATAATAATAATAATAATAATAATAATAATAATAATAATAATAATAATAATAATAATAATGATAATAATAATAATAATAATAATGATAATAATAATAATAGTAATAATAATGATAATGATAATAATAATAATATTGATTGAGAGGGTGAAGGCATGTACAGAGCATCAGATTGGGGAAGAGCAGTGTGGTTTCAGAAGTGGTAGAGGATGTGTGGATCAGGTGTTTGCTTTGAAGAATGTATGTGAGAAATACTTAGAAAAGCAAATGGATTTGTATGTAGCATTTATGGATCTGGAGAAGGCATATGATAGAGTTGATAGAGATGCTCTGTGGAAGGTATTAAGAATATATGGTGTGGGAGGCAAGTTGTTAGAAGCAGTGAAAAGTTTTTATCGAGGATGTAAGGCATGTGTACGTGTAGGAAGAGAGGAAAGTGATTGGTTCTCAGTGAATGTAGGTTTGCGGCAGGGGTGTGTGATGTCTCCATGGTTGTTTAATTTGTTTATGTATGGGGTTGTTAGGGAGGTGAATGCAAGAGTTTTGGAAAGAGGGGCAAGTATGAAGTCTGTTGGGGATGAGAGAGCTTGGGAAGTGAGTCAGTTGTTGTTCGCTGATGATACAGCGCTGGTGGCTGATTCATGTGAGAAACTGCAGAAGCTGGTGACTGAGTTTGGTAAAGTGTGTGAAAGAAGAAAGTTAAGAGTAAATGTGAATAAGAGCAAGGTTATTAGGTACAGTAGGGTTGAGGGTCAATTCAATTGGGAGGTGAGTTTGAATGGAGAAAAACTGGAGGAAGTGAAGTGTTTTAGATATCTGCGAGTGGATCTGGCAGCGGATGGAACCATGGAAGCGGAAGTGGATCATAGGGTGGGGGAGGGGGCGAAAATTCTGGGAGCCTTGAAGAATGTGTGGAAGTCGAGAACATTATCTCGGAAAGCAAAAATGGGTATGTTTGAAGGAATAGTGGTTCCAACAATGTTGTATGGTTGCGAGGCGTGGACTATGGATAGAGTTGTGCGCAGGAGGATGGATGTGCTGGAAATGAGATGTTTGAGGACAATGTGTGGTGTGAGGTGGTTTGATCGAGTAAGTAACGTAAGGGTAAGAGAGATGTGTGGAAATAAAAAGAGCGTGGTTGAGAGAGCAGAAGTGGGTGTTTTGAAATGGTTTGGTCACATGGAGAGAATGAGTGAGGAAAGATTGACCAAGAGGATATATGTGTCGGAGGTGGAGGGAACGAGGAGAAGAGGGAAACCAAATTGGAGGTGGAAAGATGGAGTGAAAAAGATTTTGTGTGATCGGGGCCTGAACATGCAGGAGGGTGAAAGGAGGGCAAAGAATAGAGTGAATTGGAGCGATATGGTATACCGGGGTTGACGTGCTGTCAGTGGATTGAATCAAGGCATGTGAAGCGTCTGGGGTAAACCATGGAAAGCTGTGTAGGTATGTGTATTTGCGTGTGTGGACGTGTGTATATGCATGTGTGTGGGGGGGGTTGGGCCATTTCTTTCGTCTGTTTCCTTGCGCTACCTCGCAAACGCGGGAGACAGCGACAAAGTATAAAAAAAAAAAAAAAAAAAATAATAATAATAATAATAATAATAATAATGATATTAATAATGATAATAATGATAATACTAATAATAATGATAATAATAACAATTATAATGATAATAATAATAATAATAATAATAATAATAATAATAATAATAATGATAATAATAATAATAATAATAATATTCCCTGGGGATAGGGGAGAAAGAATACTTCCCACGTATTCCCTGCGTGTCGCAGAAGGCGACTAAAAGGGAAGGGAGCGGGGGGCTGGAAATCCTCCCCTCTCGTTTTTTTTTTTTTTTTTTTTTTTTTTTTTTTGCAAAAGAAGGAACAGAGAAGAGGGCCAGGTGAGGATATTCCCTCAAAGGCCCAGTCCTCTGTTCTTAACACTACCTCGCTATCGCGGGAAATGGCGAATAGTATGAAAAAAAAAAAAAAAAAAAATAATAATAATAATAATGATAATGATAATAATAATAATAATAATAATAACAACAACAACAACAACAATAATAATAATAATAATAATAATAATAATAATAATAATAATAATAATAATAATAATAATAATAATAATATTAATAATAATAATGATAAGTACAATAATAATAATAATGATAATAATGATAGTAATAATAACAATGATGATAATGATAATAACAATAATAATAATAATAACAATAATAATAATAATAATAATAATAATAATAATAATAATAATAATAATAATAATAATAATAATGATAATAATAATAACAATGATAATAATAATAATAATAATAATGATAATAGTGACATTCTGAAGAAGGCATATAATAGGGTTGATAGAGATGCTCTGTGGAAGGGATTAAGAATATATGGTGTGGGAGGCAAGTTGTTAGATGCATTGAAAAGTTTTCATCGAGGATGTAGGGCATGTGTACGAGTAGGAAGAGAGGAAAGTGATTGGTTCTCAGTGAATGTCGGTTTACGGCAGGGATGCATGATGTCTCCATGATTGTTCAATTTGTTTATGGATGGGGTTGTTAGGGAGGTGAATGCAAGAGTTTTGGAAAGAGGGGCAAGTATGCAGTCTGTTGTGGATGAGAGGGCTTGGGAAGTGAATCAGTTGTTGTTCGCTGATGATACAGCTTTGGTGGGTGATTCGTGTGAGAAACTGCAGAAGCTGATAACCGAGTTTGGTAAAGTGTGTGAAAGAAGAAAGCTGAGAGTAAATGTGAATAAGAGCAAGGTTGTTAGGTACGGTAGGGTTGAGAGACAAGTGAATTGGGAGGTAAATTTGAATGGAGAAAAACTGGTGGAAGTGAAGTGTTTTGGATATCTGGGAGAGGTTTTGGCAGCGGATGGAACCATGGAAGCGGAAGTGAGTCACAGGGTGGGGGAGGGGGGGAAAGTTCTGGGAGCGTTGAAAAACGAGTGGAAGGTGAGAACATTATCTCGGAAAGCAAAAATGGGTATGGTTGAAGGAATAGTGGTTCCAACAATGTTACATAGTTGCGAGGCATGGGCTATAGATAGAGTAGTACGGAGGAGGGTAGATGTGTTGGAAATGAGATGTTTGAGGTCAATATGTGGTGTGAGGTGGTTTGATCGAGTAGGTAAGAGAGATGTGTGGTAATAAAAAGAGTGTGGTTGAGAGAGCAGAAGAGGGTGTTTTGAAATGGTTTGATTGCATGGAGAGAATGAGTAAGGAAAGATTGACAAAGAGGACATATGTGTCGGAGGTGGACGGAACGATATGGGAGACCAAATTGGAGGTGGAAAGATGGAGTGAAAAAGATTTTGAGCGATCGGGGCCTGAACATGCTGGTGGGTGAAAGGCGTGTAAGGAATAGAGTGAATTAGAATGATAATAATAATAATGATAATAATAATAATAATAATAATAATAATAATAATAATAATAATAATAATAATAATAATAATAACAATAATAATAATGATAATAATGATAATAATAATAATAATGATAATAATAATAATAATAATAATAATAATGATAATAATAATAATAATAATAATAATAATAATAATGATAATAATGATAATAATAATAATGATAATAATAATAATAATAATAATAATAATAATAATAATAATAATAATAATAATAATAATAATAATAACAATAATAATAATAATAATAATGATAATGCTAATAGTGATAATAGTAATAATAATGATGATAATACTAATACTACTACTACTTCTACTACTACTACTACTACCACTGCTACTACTAATAATATTGATAATGATAATAATAATAATAATGATAATAATGATAATGATAATGATAGTAATAATAAAAATAATGATAATGATAATCATAATGATAATGGAAATCATATTAATAGTAATAATGATAATAATAATAATAATAATAATAATAATAATAATAATAATAATAATAATAATAATAATAATGATAATAATAATGATAATGATAATAATAATAATAATAATAATAATAATAATAATAATAATAATAATAATAATAATAATGATAATAATAATAATAATAATAATGATAATAATAATAATAGTAATAATAATGATAATGATAATAATAATAATATTGATTGAGAGCATCAGATTGGGGAAGAGCAGTGTGGTTTCAGAAGTGGTAGAGGATGTGTGGATCAGGTGTTTGCTTTGAAGAATGTATGTGAGAAATACTTAGAAAAGCAAATGGATTTGTATGTAGCATTTATGGATCTGGA
>NW_027264140.1:0-30016 GCF_036320965.1 Panulirus ornatus | reverse complement strand
TACATTAAATAACCTTACCAATGTATGTGAGAAATACTTAGAAAAGCAAATGGATTTGTATGTAGCACTTATGGATCTAGAGAAGGCATATAATAGAGTTGACATTGATGCTCTGTGGAAGGTATTAAGGTATCATATATGATGTGGGGGCAAGTTCTCAGTGAATGTAGGTTTGCGACAGGGGTGTGTGATGTCTCCATGGTTGTTTGATTTGTTTATGGATGGTGTTGTTAGGGAGGTAAATGGAAGAGTTTTGGAAAGAGGGGCAAGTATGCAGGCTGTTGTGGATGAGAGAGCTTGGGAAGTGAGTCACTTGTTGTTCGCTGATGATACAGCTCTGGTGGCTGATTCATGTGAGAAATTGCAGAAGCTGGTGACTGAGTTTGGTAAAGTGTGCGAAAGAAGAAAGGTAAGAGTAAATGTGAATAACAGCAAGGTTATTAGGTACAGTGGGGTTGAGGGTCAACTCAAATGGGAGGTAAGTTTGAATGGACAAAAACTGGAGGAAGTAAAGTGTTTTAGATATCTGGGAGTGGATCTGCCAGTGGATGGAACAATGGAAGCGGAAGTGAATCATAGGGTGGGGGAGGGGGCGAAAATTCTGGGAGCCTTGAAGAATGTTTGGAAGTCGAGAACATTATCTCGGAAAGCAAAATGGGTATGTTTGAAGGAATAGTGGTTCCAACAATGTTGTATGGTTGCGAGGCGTGGGCTATGGATAGAGTTGTGGCAGGATGGTGGATGTGCTGGAAATTAGATGTTTGAGGACAATATGTGGTGTGAGGTGGTATGATCGAGTAAGTAATGTAAGGGTAAGAGAGATATGTGGAAATAAAAAGAGTGTGGTTGAGAGATCAGAAGAGGGTGTTTTGAAATCGTTTGGTCACATGGATAGAATGAGTGAGGAAAGATTGACCAAGAGGATATATGTGTCAGAGGTGGAGGGAACGAGGAGAAGTGGGAGACCAAATTGGAGGTGGAAAGATGGAGTGAAAAAGATTTTGAGTGATCGCGGCCTGAACATGCAGGAGGGTGAAAGGCGTGAAAGGAATAGAGTGAATTGGAACGATGTGGTATACCGGGTCGACGTGTTGTCAATTCATTGAACCAGGGCATGTGAAGCGTCTGGGGTAAACTATCGAAAGTTGTGTGGGGCTTGGATGTGGAATGGGAGCTGTGGTTTCGGTGCATTATTACATGACAGCTAGAGACTGAGTATGAACGAATGGGGCCTTTGTTGTCTTTTCCTAGCGCTACTTCGCACACATGAGGGGGGAGGGGTTTGTTATTCCATGTGTGTCGGGGTGGCGATGAGAATAAATAAAGGCATACAGTATGAATTATGTACATGTGTATGTATGTATATGTCTGTGTGTGTATATATATGTGTACATTGAGATGTATAGGTATGTATATTTGCGTGTGTGGAAGTGTATGTATATACATGAGTATGTGGGTGTGTTGGGCCATTCTTTCGTCTGTGTCCTTGCGCTACCCCGCTAACGCGGGAGACAGCGACTAAGGAAAATAAATAAATATAAATGAATATATATATTATCCCTGGGGACAGGGGAGAAAGAATACTTCCCACGTATTTCCTGCGTGTCGTAGAAGGCGACTAAAAGGGAAGGGAGCGGAGGGCTGGAATCCTCCCCTCTCGTTTTTTTTTCTTTTTTTCCAAAAGAAGGAACAGAGAAGGGGGCCAGGTGGGTATATTGCCTCAGAGGCCCAATCCTCTGTTCTTAACGCTACCTTGCTAGCGAGGGAAATGGCGAATAGTTTGAAAAAAGAATATATATATATATATATATATATATATATATATATATATATATATATATATATATATATATATATATATATTTCTATTTCTATTATACTTTGTCGCTGTCTCTCGCGATTGCGAGTTAGCGCAAGGAAACAAACGAAAGAATGGCCCAACCCACCCACATACACATGTATATACATACACGTCGAAACACGCTCATACATATACATATACATTTCAAAGTATATACATATTTACATATAGACGTATACATATATACACATGTACATAATTCATATTTGCTGCCTTTATTCATTCCGTTGCCACATCGCGACACATGAAATGACAACCCCCTCCCCCTACACACGCGAGGTAGCGCTAGGAAAAGATAACAAAGGCCACATTCGTTCACACTCAGTCTCTAGCTGTCATATATAACTCATCGAAACCACAGCTCCCTTTGTACATCCACCACGAAAACTTTCCATGGTTAACTCCAGACGCTTCACATAATCTGGTTCAATCCATTGACAACATGTCCACCCCGGTATACCACACCGTTCCAGTTCACTCTATTCCTTGCATGGCTTTCAACCTCCTGTACGTTCAGGCCCCAATCGCCCAAAATCATTTTCATTCCATCTTTCCACCTCCAATTTGGTCTCTCACTTCTCCTCATTTCCTCCCACTCTGCCACATATATCCTCTTTATCAATCTCTCCTCACTCATTCTCTCCATGTGACCAAACTATTTCAAAATACTCTTTTTATTACCACACATCTCTCTTACCCTTTCATTAGTGACTCAAACCATTTCACGCCACATATTGTCCTCAAACATCTCATTTCCAGCACATCCACCTCCCTCCGCACTACTGTATCTATAGGCCTTGCCTCGCAACCATATAATATTGTTGGAACCACTATTCCATCTAACATACCCAATTTTGCTTTCCGAGATAATGTTCTCGCTTTCCACACATTTTTCAATGCTCCCAGAACTTTCGCCCCCTCCTCCAACCTGTGACTCACTCCAGCTTCCATGGTTCCATCCGCTGCCAAATCCAATCCAAGATATCCAAAACACCTCACTTCCTTCAGTTTTTCTCCACTCAAACTTACCTCCCAAGTGACTTGTCACTTAACCCTACTGCACCTAATAACCTTCCTCTTATTCACATTTAATCTCAGCTTTTTTTCTTTCATACACTTTGCCAAACTCAGTCAGCAGCTTCTGTAGTTTCTCACCCGAATCAGCCACCAGCGCTGTATCATCAGCGAACAACAACTGACTCACTTTCCAAGCCCTCTCATCCACAACAGACTGCTTACTTGCCCCTCTCTCCAAAACTCTTTCATTCACCTCCCTAACAACCCCATCCATAAACAAATTAAACAACCCTAGAGACATCACACACCCCTGCTGCAAACCGACATTCACTGAGAACTAATCAGTTTCCTCTCTTCCTACTCGTACACATGCCTTACATCCTCGATAAAAACTCTTCACTGCTTCTAACAACTTGCCTCCCACAACATATATTCTTGATACCTTCCACAGAGCATCTCTATCAACTCTTATCATATGCCTTCTCCAGATCCATAAATGTTACATACAAATCCATTTCCTTTTCTAAGTATTTCTCACATGCAATCTTCAAAGCAAACACCTGATCCACACATCCTCTACCACTTCTAAAACCACACTGCTCTTCCCAATCTGATGCTCTGTACATATATGCACCCTCTCTATCAATACCCTTCCATATAATTTCCCAGGAATACTCAACTCTGTAATTTGAGCACTCACCTTTATCCCCTTTGCCATTTTACAGTGGTACTATGCACGGATTCCGCCAATCCTCAGGCACTTCACCATGAACCAGACATACATTAGATATGCTTACCTGCTAGTCAACAACACAGTCACCCTTTTTTTTTTAATAGATATCACTGCAATACCATGCAAACCCGCTGCCTTGCCAGCTTTTATCTTCTGCAAAGCTTTTACTACCTCTTCTCTATTTACCAAATCATTCTCCCTAACCCTCTCACTTCGCACACCACCTCGACCAAAACACCCTATATCTGCCACTATCATCAAACACATTCAACAAACATTCAAAATTCTCACTCTATCTCCTTCTAACATCACTACTACTTGTTATCACCTCCCCATTAGCCCCTTTCACCCATGTTCCCATTTGTTCTTTTGTCTTACGCACTTTATTTATCTCCTCCCAAAACCTCTTTTTATTCTCCCTAAAATTTAATGATACTCTCTCACCCCAACTCTCATTTGGCCTCTTATTCACCTCTTGTACCTTTCTTTTGACCTCTTGTTTCTTTCTTTTTTACATATCCCAGTCATTTCCACTATTTCCCTGCAAGATTTGTCCAAATGCCTCTCTCTTCTCTTTCACCAATTATCTTACTTCTTCATCCCACAAATCACCAACCTTTCTAATCTGACCACCTCCCACACTTTTTCATGCCAGAAACATCTTTTGCTTAAGACATCACAGCTTCCCTAAATACATCCCATTCTTCCCTCACTCCCCTTATGTCCTTTGCTCTCACCTTTTTCCATTCTGCAATCAGTCTCTCCTGGTACTTCCTCACATAAGTTTCTTTCCCAAGCTCACTTACTTTCACCACTCTCTTCACCCCAACATTTTCTCTTCTTTTCTGAGAACCTTTACAAATCTTCACCTTCGCCTCCACAAGATAGTGATCAGACATCCCTCCTGTTGCACCTCTCAGCACATTAACATCTTAAAGTCTCTCTTTCGTGCGCTTATTAACACGGAATTCAATAACTCTGGCCATCTCTCCTACCTACATACGTATACTTTTGTATATCTCTTTTTTTAAACCAGATATTCCCAATCACCAGTCATTTTTCAGCGCACAAATCTAAAAGCTCTTCACCATTTCCATTTGGTACACTGAACACCCCATGTACACCAATTAGTTTTCAGCTCACTCAGCTGCTCCGAAAACGCTTGCCTCCCATGATCTTTTTTCTCATGCCCATATGCATGGGCACCAATAATCACCCATCTCTCTCCATCCACTCTCAGTTTTACGAATATTAATCTAGAGTTTACTCTCTTACACTCTATCACAAAGTCCCACCACTCCTGTTTCAGGAGTAGTGCTACTCCTTCCCTTGCTCTTGTCCTCTCAACAACCTCTAAACTTACTCCCAAAACATTCCCAAACCACTCCTCCCCTTTACCCTTGAGTTCGTTTCACTCAGAGCCAAAACATCGAGGTTTTTTTCCTGAAACATACTAACTATCTCTCCATTTTTCTCATCTTGGTTACATCCACAGATATTTAGACACCCCAATATGAGCAATCGAGGAAAATGAGCACTCCCCGCGTGACTCCTTCTTCTGTTTCCCCTTTTAGAAAGTTGAAATCCAAGGAGGGTAGGGTTTCTAGCCCCCGAACCTGTCCCATTTAGTCGTCTTATACTACACGTGAGGAATGGTTGGGAAGTGTTCTTTTTCCCTTATCCCCAGGGATATATATACATTATCCAGTTATTTATTTATCTATTTTTTTTTTTTGCTTTGTCGCTGTCTCCCGCGTTAGCAAGGTAGCGCAAGGAAGCAGACAAACGAATGGCCCAACCCACCAACATACACATGTATATACATACACGTCCACACACGCAAATATACATAACTCTACATCTCAACGTGCTCATAAATATATACACACACAGATATAGACATATATACACATGTACATAATTCATACCGTCTGCCTTTATTGATTCCCATCGCCACCCCGCGACACATGAAATAACAGCCCCCTCTCCCCGCATGTGCGCGAGGTAGCGCTAGGAAAAAACAACAAAGGCAAATTCGTTCACACTCAGTCTCTCCCTGTAATGTATAATGCACTGAAACCACAGCTCCCTTTCCACATCCAGGCCCCACAAAACTTTCCATAGTTTACCCCAGACGCTTCACACGCCCTGGTTCAATCTATTGACAGCACGTCGACCCCGGTATACCACATCGTTCCAATTCACTCCATTCCTTGCATGCCATTCACCCTCCTGCATGTTCAGGCCTCGATCACTCAAAATCTTTTTCACTCCATCTTTCCACCTCCAGTTTGGTCTCCCACTTCTCCTAGTTCCCTCCACCTCTAACACATATATCCTCTTTGTCAATCTTTCTTCACTCGTTCTCTCCATGTGACCAAACCATTTCAAAACACCCTCTTCTGCTCTGTCAACCACACTCTTTTTCTTACTACACATCTCTCTTACAATATTATTACTTACTCGATCAAACCACCTCACATCACACCACATATTCCTCAAACATCTCATCTCCAGCACATCCACCCTACTCCGTACAACTCTATCTATAGCCCACGCCTCGCAACCACATAACTTTGTTGGAACCACTATTTCTTCAAACATAGCCATTTTTGCTTTACGAAATAATGTTCTCGACTTTCACACATTCTTCAACGCTCCCAGAACTTTCGCCCCCTCTCCCACTCTATTATTCATTTCCGCCTCCATGGTTCCATCCTCTGCCAAATCCACTGAAAGATATCTAAAACACTTTACCTCCTCAAGTTTTTCTCCATTCAAACTCACCTCCCAGTTGACTTGTCCCTCAACCCTACTGTATATATTTGGAAATGGTTTGGAAATGTCTGGGGAGTGAAGTCAGGGGTTAGTGAGAGGACAAGAGCAAGGGAAGGAGTAGCAATACTCCTGAAACAGGAGTTGTGGGAGCATGTGATAGAATGTAAGAAAGTAAATTCTTGATTAATATGGGTAAAATTGAAAGTTGATGGAGAGAGGTGGGTGATTATTGGTGCATATGCACCTGGGCATGAGAAGAAAGATCATGAGAGGCAAGTGTTTTGGGAGCAGCTGAATGAGTGTGTTAGCGGTTTTGATGCACGAGACCGGGTTATAGTGATGGGTGATTTGAATGCAAAGGTGAGTAATGTGGCAGTTGAGGGAATAATTGGTATGCATGGGGTGTTCAGTGTTGTAAATGGAAATGGTGAAGAGCTTGTAGATTTATGTGCTGAAAAAGGACTGATGATTGGGAATACCTGGTTTAAAAAGCGAGATATACATAAGTATACTTATGTAAGTAGGAGAGATGGCCAGAGAGCGTTATTGGATTACGTGTTAATTGACAGGCGTGCGAAAGAGAGACTTTTGGATGTTAATGTGCTGAGAGGTGCAACTGGAGGGATGTCTTGATCATTATCTTGTGGAGGCTAAGGTGAAGATTAGTATGGGTTTTCAGAAAAGAGGAGTGAATGTTGGGGTGAAGAAGGTGGTGAGAGTAAGTGAGCTTGGGAAGGAGACCTGTGTGGGGAAGTACCAGGAGAGACTGTGTACAGAATGGAAAAAGGTGAGAACAATGGAAGTAAGGGGAGTGGGGGAGGAATGGGATGTATTTAGGGAATCAGTGATGGATTGCGCAAAAGATGCTTGTGGCATGAGAAAGTGGGAGGTGGGCTGTTTAGAAAGGGTAGTGAGTGGTGGATGAAGAAGTAAGAGTATTAGTGAAAGAGAAGAGAGAGGCATTTGGACGATTTTTGCAGGGAAAAAATGCAATTGAGTGGGAGAAGTATAAAAGAAAGAGACAGGAGGTCAAGAGAAAGTGCAAGAGGTGAAAGAAAGGGCAAATGAGAGTTGGGGTGAGAGACTATCAGTAAATTTTAGGGAGAATAAAAAGAGTCAATAGTTTCAGCTCACTCAGCTGCCAGGAACAATGGACTTCCATGAGTCTTATTCATGCCCTAGTGCAGGTGACACAAAATACGCATCTGCTCTCACAGTATATGTTTTAGGTATTATTAATAGAGTTTATGACATGCACATAAAGGTTCTCTACACTCTGTTGTGAATAGTGACTAGGTTCCCATGCTTATGTTGCTCAAAAAGTAAACTACTTCCAAAATTCCAAACCGCTCCCCAGTTCCTTGGATGTTTCATCAGGAGTCCAAAAAAAGGGTTTTTTTTCCTGATTACTAAGTTCTCCTTTTTAATTTGGTTACATCCAGGAATTAGGACCCCAATATGAGCAAGCGAAGCATGAGCACTCACCCGCGTGACACGTTCGATTCCCCTTAAAGTTGAAAGTATAAGTGGAGTTCGGTTTCTAGCCCGAAGTGTCCATTTTAGTCGCCTTATACTACACGGAGGAAGTTGGGAAGGTTCTTTCCCTTATCCCGAGGGTAATGTATGTTATCCAGTGTATTTTTAAATTTATTTTAATTTTGATACGCTCCCGGTTTAGAGTAGCATAGGAAGCTGAGAAGCGAATGTGCCATAACCAAAATCACTGTGGAATATAAGCAATAACGTCGCGACCGCAAATTTAAACTCTGAAAATTTCAACGGGTTAAATTTAACTACAAGTATAGAATATATATGTACCATAATTAGTTTCGGTCTGCTTTATTGATTCATCCCAGGGTCGTAATGTTCATGGAAATAGCCCCCCTCTCCCGGATGTGCGACGAAGAGCCGGAAAGAACAATAAGAAGCATTCGGTTAACACTCGATACATTGTTGTGTAATGCATGAAACCACGGCTGCCCTTTCCACATGCAAGCCCAAAACTTTCCATAGTTTACCAACGCGTCACACGCCGTGTCAATCTATTGAAAGCAAGTCAGTACAAGGAGGTCATATTGAGTGATTCAAGACAAACTGGGAATAGTTAAATGATGACCCAGACAGAATCGACATGATCAGTGGGGAGGCAAATTTGCCTAAATGTGAACATATCAAGCAAAAGGGATTTTGAGATTGCACCACTTTGTGTTGCGGCTGGCATAAATTGTTAGATACGAAATTGAGAAAATGTTGTGTAGGTGCTCAAAATCTGTTTACATACAATCTTTCAACTCCAGTTTGGGTCACATTCAAATCCACTCTAACACATAATCCTTTTGTCAATCTTCTTCACTCGTCTCTCCAGTGACCAAAGCAGTTCAAAACACCCTCTTGATTCAACACATCGTTTTGTCTTACAAACAATGTCTCAAAATTATATCGATCAAACGAGCAAACAACATTGTCCTCAAACCTCATCTCCAGCAGACACACTAGCCGTACAATTATCTATGCCCAGCGGCTTCCAGCTCACTACTTGTTGGAATCCACTATTTTCAACAAGCCATTTTGCGTTACAAAGAAAGTCTCGACTTCAACATTCTTCAACGTTCAGAACTTTCGCCCCTCTCACTCTATTATTTTCCGCCGGCCAGGTTCACCTCTGCAAATCCACTAAGTTCTAAACACTTTCTCCTAATTTTTCTCCATTCAACTACCTCCAGTGGACTTGTACCCAACCCAGTATATAATAAATAATATATAATAATATATATATATATATATATATATATATATATATATATATATATTTCTCCCCTATCCCTGGGGATAGAGGAGAAAGAATACTTCCCACGCATTCCTCGCGTGTCGTAGAAGGCGACTAAAGGGGACGGGAGCGGGGGCTAGAAACCTTCCCCTCCTTTTATTTTAACTTTCTAAAAGGGGAAACAGAAGGAGTCACGCAGGGAGTGCTTATCTTCCTCGAAGGCTCAGATTGGGGTGTCTAAATCTGTGTGGATGTAACCAAGATGAGAAAAAAGGAGAGATAGGTAGTATATTTGAGAAAAAGAACCAGGATGTTTTCCTCTGAGTGAAACGAAGCTTAAAGGTAAAGGGGAAGAGTGGTTTGGGAATGTCTTGGGAGTAAAGCCAGGGGTTAGTGAGAGGACAAGAGCAAGGGAAGGAGTAGCACTACTCCTGAATCAGGAGTGGTGGGAGTATGTGATAGAGTGTAAGAAAGCACACTCTAGAGTGATATGGGTAAAACTGAAAGCTGATGGAGAGAGATGGGTGATTATTGGTGCATATGTACCTGGGCATGAGAAGAAAGATGATGAGTGGCAAGTGAGTTGGGAGCAGCTGAATGAGTGTGTTAGTGGTTTTGATGCACGAGACCGGGTCATAGTGATGGGTGATTTGAATGCAAAGGTGAGTAATGTGGCAGTTGAGGGAATAATTGGTATACATGGGGTGTTCAACGTTGTAAATGGAAATGGTGAAGAGCTTGTAGATTTATGTGCTGAAAAAGGACTGGTGATTGGGAATACCTGGTTTAAAAAGAGATATACATAAGTATAGGTATGTAAGTAGGAGAGATGGCCAGGGAGCGTTATTGGATTACGTGTTAATTGATAGGCGCGCGAAAGAGAGACTTTTGGATGTTAATGTGCTGAGAGGTGCAACTAGAGGGATGTTTGAACATTATCTTGTGGAGGCGAAGGTGGAGATTTGTAGAGGCTTTCAGAAAAGAAGAGAGAATGTTGCGGTGGAGAGAGTGGTGAGAGTGTGTGAGGAAGTACTAGGAGAGACTGAGTACAGAATGGAAAAAGGTGAAGACAAAGGAGGTAAGGGGAGTGGGGGAGGAATATGATGTATTTAGAAAAGCAATGATGGCTTGCGCAAAAGATGCTTGTGGCAATAGAAGCGTGAGAGGTGGGCAGATTAGAAAGGGGAGTGAGTGGTTGGATGAAGAAGTATGATTATTAGTGAAAGGGAAGAAGAGGCATTTGGACGATTTTTGCAGGGAAATAATGCAAATGAGTGGGAGATGTATAAAAGAAAGAGGCAGGAGGTCAAGAGGAAGGTGCAAGAGGTGAAAAAAGGGCAAATGAGAGTTGGGGTGAGAGTGTATCATTAAATTTTAGGGAGAATAAAAAGATGTTTTGGAAGGAGGTAAATAAAGTGCGTAAGACATGGGAACAAATGGGAAATTCAGTGAAGGGGCTAATGGGGAGGTGATAACAAGTAGTGGGAAGATGTATAAAAGAAAGAGGCAGGAGGTCAAGAGAAAGGTGCAAGAGGTGAAAAAAGGGCAAATGAGAGTTGGGGTGAGAGTGTACCATTAAATTTTAGGGAGAATAAAAAGATGTTTTGGAAGGAGGTAAATAAAGTGCGTAAGACATGGGAACAAATGGGAAATTCAGTGAAGGGGCTAATGGGGAGGTGATAACAAGTAGTGGTGATGTGAGAAGGAGGTGGAGTGAGTATTTCGAAGGTTTGTTGAATGTGTTTGATGATGGAGTGGCAGATATAGGGTGTTTTGGTCGAGTTGGTGTGCAAAGTGAGAGGGTTAGGGAAAATGATTTGGTAAACAGAGAAGAGGTAGTAAAAGCTTTGCGGAAGAGGAAAGCCGGCAAGGCAGCGGGTTTGAATGGCATTGCAGTGGAATTTATTAAAAAAGGGGGTGACTGTATTATTGACTGGTTGGTAAGGTTATTTAATGTATATATGATTCATGGTGAGGTGCCTGAGGATTGGCGGAATGCTTGCATAGTGCCATTGTACAAAGGCAAAGGGGATAAGAGTGAGTGCTCAAATTACAGAGGTATAAGTTTGTTGAGTATTCCTGGTGTTGGTTGAGAGGGTGAAGGCATGTACAGAGCATCAGATTGGGGAAGAGCAGTGTGGTTTCAGAAGTGGTAGAGGATGTGTGGATCAGGTGTTTGCTTTGAAGAATGTATGTGAGAAATACTTAGAAAAGCAAATGGATTTGTATGTAGCAATTATGGAAATGGAGAAGGCATATGATAGAGTTGATAGAGATGCTCTGTGGAAGGTATTAAGAATATATGGTGTGGGAGGCAAGTTGTTAGAAGCAGTGAAAAGTTTTTATCGAGGATGTAAGGCATGTGTACGTGTAGGAAGAGAGGAAAGTGATTGGTTCTCAGTGAATGTAGGTTTGCGGCAGGGGTGTGTAATGTCTCCATGGTTCTTTAATTTGTTTATGGATGGTGTTGTTAGGGAGGTGAATGCAAGAGTTTTGGAAAGAAGGGCAAGTATGCAGTGTGTTGGGGATGAGATAGCTTGGGAAGTGAGTCAGTTGTTGTTCGCTGATGATACAGCGCTGGTGGCTGATTCATGTGAGAAAATGCAGACGCTGGTGATTGAGTTTGGTAAAGTGTGTGAAAGAAGAAAGCTGAGAGTAAATGTGAATAAGAGCAAGGTTATTAGGTACAGTAGGGTTGAGGGTCAAGTCAATTGGGAGATAAGTTTGAAAGGAGAAAAACAGAAGGAAGTAAAGTGTTTTAGATATCTGAGAGTGAATCTGGCAGCGGATGGAACCATGGAAGCGGAAATGAATTATAGGATGGGGGAGGGGGCGAAAATTCTGGGACACTTGAAGAATGTTTGGAAGTCGAGAACATTATCTCGGAAACCAATGTGGGTATGTTTGAAGGAATAGTGGTTCCAACAATGTTGTATGGTTGCGAGGCGTGGACTATGGATAGAGTTGTGCGCAGGAGGGTGGATGTGCTGGAAATGAGATGTTTGAGGACAATATGTGGTGTGAGGTGCTTTGATCGAGTAAGTAATGTAAGGGTAAGAGAGATGTGTGGAAATAAAAAGAGTGTGGTTGACAGAGCAGAAGAGGGTGTTTTGAAATGGTTTTGTCACATGGATAGAATGAGTGAGGAAAGATTGACCAAGAGGATATATGTGTCGGAGGTGGAGGGAACGAGGAGAAGTGGGAGACCAAATTGGAGGTGGAAAGATGGAGTGAAAAAGATTTTGAGTGATCGGGGCCTGAACATGCAGGAGGGTGAACGGCGTGCAAGGAATAGAGTGAATTGGAACGATGTGGTATACCGGGGTCGACGTGCTGTCAACTGATTGAACCAGGGCATGTGAAGCGTCTGAGGTAAACCATGGAAAGTTGTGTGGGGCCTGGATGTGGAAAGGGAGCTGTGTTTTCAGTGCATTATTACATGACAGCTGGAGACTGAGTGTGAACGAATGGAGCCTTTGTTGTCTTTTCTTAGCACACATGTGGGGGGAGGGGGGTTGTTATTCCATGTGTGGGGAGGTGGCGACGGGAACAAGTAAGGGCAGACAGTATGAATTATGTACATGTGTTTATATGTATATGTCTGTGTGTGTATGTATATGTATATATTGAGATGTATAGGTATGTATATTTGCGTGTGTGGACGTGTATGTATATACATGTGTATGTGGGTGGGTTGGGCCATTCTTTTGTCTGTTTCCTTTGCGCTACCTCGCTAACGCGGGGGACAGCGACAAAGCAAAACAAATAGATAAATATATATATATATATATATATATATCATACAAGCCTCGAACAGCCAGGATTGAACCCGGGACCCTTATGCAAGAGGCGAGAATGCTAACCGCTAGGCTATGCTGCTGGCTGATAGGAAATAACTATTCGAATACTAAGTACTCGAATACCCTTCGTCTCACATTGGTGATCAACGGGGTCTACACCGGTTATTTCCCAACAGGCACACATAGCCAGGAGATAGCATTTTACCGAACCAAACTGTACAACGCGGAGTTATATCAATACGAATAAAGTGCAAAAACCTCCAAGAGCCAGGATCGAACCGGGGACCCCTTTGCAAGAGGCAGGAATGCTAACCGCTAGGCTATGGGCCTGGCTAACAGGAAATAACTATTCGAATAGTAAGTACTCGAATACCCTTCGTCTCACATTGGTGAGCAAAGAGATCTACACCGGGTATGTACGCCTGTTGGTAGAGACTGAGTACAGAATGGAAAAAGGTGAGAACAAAGGACGTAAGGGGAGTGGGGAAGGAATGGGATGTATTTAGGGAAGTAGTGATGGCTTGCACAAAAGATGCTTGTGCCGTGAGAAGGGTGGGAGGTGGGCAGATTAGAAAGGGTAGTGAGTGGAGGGATGAAGAAGTAAGATTATTAGTGAAAGAGAAGAGAGAGGCATTTGGACGATTTTTGCAGAGAAATAATGCAAATGAGTGGGAGAGGTATAAAAGAAAGAGGCTGGAGGTCAAGAGAAAGGTGCAAGAGGTGAAAAAGAGGGCAAATGAGAGCTGGGATCAGAGAGTATCATTACATTTTAGGGAGAATAAAAAGAGGTTTTGGAAGGAGGTAAATAAAGTGCGTAAGACAAGGTAACAAATGGGAACTTCAGTGAAGGGGGCTAATGGGGAGGTGATAACAAGTAATGGTGATGTGAGGAGATGGAGTGAGTATTTTGAAGGTTTGTTGAATGTGTTTGATGATAGAGTGGCAGATAGAGGGTGTTTTGGTCGAGGTGGTGTGCAAAGTGAGAGGGTTAGGGAAAATGATTTGGTAAACAGAGAAGAGGTAGTAAAAGCTTTGCGGAAGATGAAAGCGGGCAAGGCTGCGGGTTTGGATGGTATTGCAGTGGAATTTATTAAAGGAGGGGGATGACTGTATTGTTGACTGGTTGGTAAGGTTATTTAATGTATGTATGACTCATGGTGAGGTGCCTGAGGATTGGCAGAATGCTTGCATAGTGCCATTGTACAAAGGCAAAGGGGATAAAGGTGAGTGCTCAAATTACAGAGTATTCCTGGTAACCTATATGGGAGGGTATTGATTGAGAGGGTGAAGGCATGTACAGAGCATCAGATTGGGGAAGAGCAGTGTGGTTTCAAAAGTGATAGAGGATGTGTGGATCAGGTGTTTGCTTTGAAGAATGTATGTGAGAAATACTTAGAAAAGCAAATGGATTTGTATGTAGCATTTATGTATCTTGAGAAGGCACAACTTTCCATGGTTTACCCCAGACGCTTCACATGCCCTGATTCAATCCACTGACAGCACGTCAACCCCGGTATACCACATCGATCCAATTCGCTCTATTCCTTGCCCGCCTTTCACCCTCCTGCATGTTCAGGCCCCGATCACACAAAATATTTTTCACTTCATCTTTTCCACCTCCAATTTGGTCTCCCACTTCTCGTTCCCTCCACCTCCGACACATATATCCTCTTGGTCAATCTTTCCTCACTCATTCTCTCCATGTGACCAAACCATTTCAAAACACCCTCTTCTGCTCTCTCAACCACGCTCTTTTTATTTCCACACATCTCTCTTACCCTTACATTACTTACTCGATCAAACCACCTCACACCACACATTGTCCTCAAACATCTCATTTCCAGCACATCCACCCTCCTGCGCACAACTCTATCCATAGCCCACGCCTCGCAACCATACAACATTGTTGGAACCACTTCAAACATACCCATTCCTTCAAACATACCCATTTTTGCTTTCCGAGATAATGTTCTCGACTTCCACACATTCTTCAAGGCTCCCAGGATTTTCGCCCCCTCCCCCACCCTATGATTCACTTCCGCTTCCATGGTTCCATCCGCTGCCAGATCCACTCCCAGATATCTAAAACACTTTACTTCCTCCAGTTTTTCTCCATTCAAACTTACCTCCCAATTGACTTGACCCTCAACCCTACTGTACCTAATAACCTTGCTCTTATTCACATTAATCTTAACTTTCTTCTTTCACATACTTTACCAAAGTCAGTCACCAGCTTCTGCAGTTTCTCACATGAATCAGCCACCAGCGCTGTATCATCAGCGAACAACAACTGACTCACTTCCCAAGCTCTCTCATCCACAACAGACTTCATACTTGCCCCTCTTTCCAAAACTCTTGCATTCACCTACCTAACAACCCCATCCATAAACAAATTAAACAACCATGGAGACATCACACACCCCTGCCGCAAACCTACATTCACTGAGAACCAATCACTTTCCTCTCTTCCTACACGTACACATGCCTTACATCCTCGATAAAAACTTTTCACTGCTTCTAACAACTTGCCTCCCACACCATATATTCTTAATACCTTCCACAGAGCATCTCTATCAGCTCTATCATATGTCTTCTCCAGATCCATAAATGCTACATACAAATCCATTTGCTTTTCTAAGTATTTCTCACATACATTCTTCAAAGCAAACACCTGATCCACAAATCCTGTACCAGTTCTGAAACCACACTGCTCTTCCCCAATCTGATGCTCTGTACATGCCTTCACCCTCTCAATCAATACCCTCCCATATAATTTACCAGGAATACTCAGCAAACTTATACCTCTGTAATTTGAGCACTCACTCTTATCCCCTTTGCCTTTGTACAATGGCACTATGCACGCATTCCGCCAATCCTCAGGCACCTCACCATGAGTCATACGTAAATTAGATATCCTTACCAACCAGTCAACAATACAGTCACCCCCTTTTTTAAAAAAATTCCACTGCAATACCATCCAAACCTGCTGCCTTGCCGGCTTTCATCTCCCGCAAAGCTTTTACTACCTCTTCTCTGTTTACCAAATCATTTTCCCCAGCCCTCTCACTTTGCACACCACCTCGACCAAAACACCCTATATCTGCCACTCTATCATCAAACACATTCAACAAACCTTCAAAATACTCACTCCATCTCCTTCTCACATCAACACTACTTGTTATCACCTCCCCATTTGCGCCCTTCACTGAAGTTCCCATTTACTCCTGTGTCTTACGCACTTTATTTACCTCCTTCCAGAACATCATTTTATTCTCCCTAAAATTTAATGATACTCTCTCACCACAACTCTCATTTGCCCTCTTTTTCACCTGTTGCACCTTTCTCTTGACCTCCTGTCTCTTTCTTTTATACATCTCCCACTCAATTGCATTTTTTCCCTGCAAAAATCGTCCAAATGCCTCTCTCTTCTCTTTCACTAATAATCTTACTTCTTCATCCCACCACTCACTACCCTTTGTAATCAACCCACCTCCCACGCTTCTCATGCCACAAGCATCTTTTGCGCAATCCATCACTAATTCCCTAAATACACCCCATTCCTCCCCCACTCCCCTTACTTCCATTGTTCTCACCTTTTTCCATTCTGTACTCAGTCTCTCCTGGTACTTCCTCACACAAGTCTCCTTCCCAAGCTCACTTACTCTCACCACCTTCTTCACCCCAACATTCACTCCTCTTTTCTGAAAACCCATACAAATCTTCACCTTAGCCTCCAGAAGATAATGATCAGACATCCCTCCAGTTGCACCTCTCAGCACATTAACATCCAAAAGTCTCTCTTTCGCGCGCCTGTCAATTAACACGTAATCCAATAACACGTAACAATAACACGTAATCTCTCCTACTTACATACGTATGCTTATGTATATCTCGCTTTTTAAACCAGGTATATATATATATATATATATATATATATATATATATATATATATATATATATATATATATATATATATATATATGTATATACCTTTCTTCCTTTTAAACTAGTCGCCATTTCCCGCGTTAGCGAGGTAGCGCTAAGAACAGAGGACTGGGCCTTTTTGGAATATCCTCTCCTGGCCCCCTCTGTTCCTTCTTTTGGAAAATTAAAAAAAAAAACGAGAGGGGAGGATTTCCAGCCCCCCGCTCCCTCCCCTTTTAGTCGTCTTCTACGACACGCAGGGAATACGTGGGAAGTATTCTTAATCGCCTATCCCCAGAGAATTGTGCCAGGTGAGGGTATTCCCTCAAAGGCCCAGTCCTCTGTTCTTAACGCTACCTCGCTAATGCGGGAAATGGCGAATAGTTTGAAAGAAAAGAAAGATATATATATATATATATATATATATATATATATATATATATATATATATATATATATATATATATATATATATATATATATACATATATATATGTATATAGATTGATAGATAGACCGAACTGAAAGTGGATGGAGAGAGATGGGTGATTATTGGTGCCGATGCACCTGGCCATTAAAAGAAAGATCCTGAGAGGCAGGTGTTTTAGAAAGCAGCGAGTGAATGTGTTAGCAGCTTTGATGCACGAGACTGGGTTATAGTGATGGGTGATTTGAATGCAAAGGTGAGTAATGTGGTAGTTTAGGGTATATTTGTTGTACATGAGGTGTTCAGTGTTTGAAATCGAAATGGTGAAGAGCTTGTGTATTTGTTTGCTGAAAAAGCACTGGTGATTGGGAATACTTGGTTTAAAAAGAGAGATATACTTAAGTATCCGTATTTGAGTAGAAGAGATGGCTACAGGGCGTAGTTGGATTACGTGGTAATTGATAGGTGTGTAAAAGAGAGACTTCTGGGCGTTAATGTGCTGTAAGGGGCAGCTCGAGTGATGTCTGATCACTATCTTGTGGAGGCGAAGATGAATTTTGTATAGGTCCTCTGATAAAAAGAATGTTGGGGAGAAGTGAGTGGTGAGAGTAAGTGAGCGTAGAAAAGATATATATATATACATATATATATATATATATATATATATATATATATATATATATATATATATATATATATATATATATATATATATATATATATATATATATACATATATATATATATATATATATATATATATATATATATATATATGAATTTGTATGTAGGATTTATGGATCTGGAGAAGGCATATGATAGAGTTGATAGAGATGCTCTGTGGAAGGTATTAAGAATATATGGTGTGGGAGGCAAGTTGTTAGAAGCAGTGAAAAGTTTTTATCGAGGATGTAAGGCATGTGTACGTGTAGGAAGAGAGGAAAGTGATTGGTTCTCAGTGAATGTAGGTTTGCGGCAGGGGTGTGTGATGTCTCCATGGTTGTTTAATTTGTTTATGGATGGGGTTGTTAGGTAGGTGAATGCAAGAGTTTTGGAAAGAGGGGCAAGTATGAAGTCTGTTGGGGATGAGAGAGCTTGGGAAGTGAGTCAGTTGCTGATGATACAGCGCTATTAACCGAAACTTCCCAGCAAGATGTGAAACCTGCCAAACCGATTTATCGATAGAACGCCTTCTCATACAATGCACAAAGTACCGTGAAAACAGGAAGAGGCTAATAAGATTTTGCAAGAACAAGAAAACAAAGTTCATCATATACAATCTACTTAGTTGTAATATCAACATAATCAGCAATTTGATCATCTTTCTCAAGGAAACGGGAATAATCAAGATAAGATGGTTCGTTGGTTCGACTTTGTGCCGGAGATGGCTTCGGGATGTGGCTGCTTCAGCTCTAAGCTGGTTGTGTGGTGGGCGAAGCAATTTGCTCATTATGCTGCTGGCCCGGATAGAGTGGAGTTCGGCTTGGAGCTGTTTCCGTTATGGTGTCCAGCTGACGAGTGGCTACCGTTATTTTGTCATGATTTACATGTGTTTCATGCTATGGTGAAAGAGTATCTCTAATCTCTCCTGTTTTTTCCTGCAGTCCTTCTGGCAGCTGCACCAGACGATGTTGTGCCGACTGGATGGTGTTTGCTGCCACGTTGGCATAATACCCACTTACCAACTTCCATTTTTTCTTCCCTTGAAGGACGAGATAGGACTTATAGGTATTGATATAATTATTACGTAGGGACTTTACACGGTCAAAAATCAAACAGGGTTGCAGGCCTAATGACCTTATAGGTCGCTTGCCGTTAAACCCAGCAAAACAACAAACAACATAACAAAACCACTCCAATTTTCAGATGAGTTTCTCATCATCTTTCTCACAGTATTCTTGTTCATCATTTGAATATCAGTATCAAATTCCTTAAGTAGTTGGGACAGTTGTAAAAGCTGTTGTGATACGGTAGTATAAGAAGGTTATTAGTGCTATAAGGTTCCTCGGCTTTTGAGTTGAACAGAAACTTTCTGATACTCTCCAGAGATTTGTCAATAAAGGTCTTGGGGCGCTTTAAAGACGATTCAGTTTCATGAATTTTGTTTTTAGAAATCCTATTCGGCAAATGCGGTGTTGTACGCGAAAGTAACATCAAGGTGAATACGGAATGTAGAAACGCATGTAGTATGAGTGGATATTTGTAGGTTTTCTAAGAAAGCTGAGCTTGATGTGGTTCATAAGTGTGTGCACAATATAAAAGAAATAGGAAAGTTACCCTCATTTCCTACACATGTAAATTTAATTTGAGCAACTAGGTTGTCGAGTGTTAGGAGAAAATTGCCGATGTCTTCATTTTTCGACCATTATCAAATTAGATAATTTACAGGACGAAACCATTTGGCGTCTGTTGGTATAACTCTAGGAAGATATTAAATTCGAAAAAACTCCATGTAGAGATAACACAGTAGAAAGGTTGTTAGGTTTAACAGTAAAGTGAGAGAGGTTATTTTGGTGTGTCACAAATGCTGGTAAATGAACACAAATATAGTAGATATGAACGCGCACTTTCATACAACACATAATTCCCTCCAACAGCAAAGATAGAAACTCGCACCAGATGCGTCTGGATATATTAGTGTTTACATGTCTCGACGTGAACACTATATATATATATATATATATATATATATATATATATATATATATATATATATATATATATTGGAAAAGATCACAATTTTGCGCGTGAGCAGGATATTCCTATGAGTCCACGGGGAAAATGAAACACGATAAGTTCTCAAGTGCACTTTCGTGTAATAATCACATCATCAGGGGAGACACAAGACAGAAATATAAGTCAGTTGATATATATCGAAGGGACGAAGCTAGGACGCCCTTTGGTAAACATGCGATTGTCCAAGACATAAAACCAACGTTCATGAACTTATCATTTTACAAATTGTATCAACAATAAAGTTATCTAATTTGTATAGACCATCACTAATGTCAACATTATAATTCTTTGTGCATTTAATGATAGAAGATTCAATGATATTTCTCGTGGTAATAGAGTTAGAGTTAATAACTGAGATGGCATTACTCCAGTCAATACTACGATCATAATTTTAAACGTGGTTAAACAAGGCATTTGATTCTTGTCCCGTTCTTATACTATATCTATGTTGCTTAAGTCTAAAAGAAGGATCCACACAAATCTACCTAACATAAAACTTATCACAATTTCCACATGGCACTTTATACGTGCGTACAAGAGAATTTTCTGGTGAATTCCTGATTAAGATATTCTTTATAGTATTATTCTCGCTGAAGGCAACTTTTACATTAAAGGATTTAAGTAACATGGGAAGTGAAGTGAAAATATTATTAAAAGGGAGAACTAAAAGATTCTTGGTGTCAATGGGAGGTTTGGGCTCAACTCTATAAAAAGATTTCTTTGCTAACTTAAGGGATTTATCAATGAAAGATCAAGGGTACTTAAACGTACAATAGAATATATCTTCTCAAATTCATCATCAATAAACTCTGGACTGCAAATACATAATGCCCTAAAGAACATAGATTGAAATGATGATAATTTAACTCTGTCATGTTGAGATGAGTAATAATGGATATATGAGCATACATTGGTAGGTTTTCTGTCTGACGTTTAATAAACGATAGTATTCACCGTCTCATCTTTTCTCTTTCCCGAGGCGATTACCACCTCTTCAAGGTGAAGTGAAGGTTCTGAACACATGAACACACACACACACACATACACACACACACACACACACACACACACATATATACACACACATATAAATATATGTATTGATATATATATATATATATATATATATATATATATATATATATATATATATATATATATATATATATATATATATATATATATATTTTTTTTTTTTTATTTTTTTATTATACTTTGTCGCTGTCTCCCGCGTTTGCGAGGTAGCGCAAGGAAACAGACGAAAGAAATGGCCCAACCCCTCCCCCCCCCATACACATGTATATACATACGTCCACACACGCAAATATACATACCTACACAGCTTTCCATGGTTTACCCCAGACGCTTCACATGCCTTGATTCAATCCACTGACAGCACGTCAACCCCGGTACACCACATCGCTCCAATTCACTCTATTCCTTGCCCTCCTTTCACCCTCCTGCATGTTCAGGCCCCGATCACACAAAATCTTTTTCACTCCATCTTTCCACCTCCAATTTGGTCTCCCTCTTCTCCTCGTTCCCTCCACCTCCGACACATATATCCTCTTGGTCAATTTTTCCTCACTCACTCTCTCCATGTGCCCAAACCACTTCAAAACACCCTCTTCTGCTCTCTCAACCACGCTCTTTTTATTTCCACACATCTCTCTTACCCTTACGTTACTCACTCGATCAAACCACCTCACACCACACATTGTCCTCAAACATCTCATTTCCAGCACATCCATCCTCCTGCGCACAACTCTATCCATAGCCCACGCCTCGCAACCATACAACATTGTTGGAACCACTATTCCTTCAAACATACCCATTTTTGCTTTCCGAGATAATGTTCTCGACTTCCACACATTCTTCAAGGCTCCCAGAATTTTCGCCCCCTCCCCCACCCTATGATCCACTTCCGCTTCCATGGTTCCATCCGCTGCCAGATCCACTCCCAGATATCTAAAACACTTCACTTCCTCCAGTTTTTCTCCCCGGGGATAGGGGAGAAAGAATACTTCCCACGTATTCCCTGCGTGTCGTAGAAGGCGACTAAAAGGGGAGGGAGCGCGGGGCTGGAAATCCTCCCCTCTTGTTTTTTTTTTCAATTTTCCAAAAGAAGGAACAGAGAAGGGGGCCAGGTGAGGATGTTCCCTCAGAGGCCCAGTCCTCTGTTCTTAACGCTACCTTGTTGATGCGGGAAATGGCTAATAGTTTGAAAAAAAGAAAAAAAAAAAAAAAAAAAAAAAAATATATATATATATATATATATATATATATATATATATATATATATATATATATATATATATATATATATATATATATATATATATATATGTGTGTATATCCCTGGGGATATGGGAGAAAGAATACTTCCACGCATTCCTCACGTGTATTAGAAGGCGACTAAAGGGGACGGGAGCGAGGCCTGGAAACCCTCCCCTTCTTGTATTCTAAGTTTCTAAAACGGGAAACAGAAGGAGTCACGCGGGGAGTGCTCATCTCATCCTCCTGGAAGGCTCAGATTGGGGTGTCTAAATGTATGTGGATGTAACCAAGATGAGAAAAAAAGGAGAGATAGGCAGCATGTTTGAGGAAAGGAACCTGGATGTTTTGGCAATGAGTGAAACAAAGCTCAAAGGTAAAGGGGAAGAGTGGTTTGAGAATGTCTTAGGAGTAAAGTCAGGGGTTAGTGAGAGGACGAGAGCAAGGGAGGGAGTAGCACTACTCCTGGAACAGGAGTGGTGGGAGTATGTGATAGAGTGTAAGAAAGTAAACTCTGGATTGATATGGGTAAAACAGAAAGGGGATGAAGAGAGATGGGTGATTATAGGTGCATATGCACCCGAACACACTATAGGTCTTGCTGGAAAATTCTGTTTATGTGTTTTGATAAGTCCATACATATATGGCAATGAAGGGGACAAAAATGACAAACTTCTGATAAGAGAACTACTGCCTTTCAACAACAACTTCATTTCTTTATTGAAATGGGAATTAAATGCTTCTAAAGGATTTTACTAAGTTTAGAATATGTTGTGTTATCATTTAGAAGATCATTCATTTTAGATAGATAGTTACTTTTTTCTAAAATCACATCTGTGTTAGCCTTATCTGCTTTAATAATATGTATATGCTTGTCTTTTTTTTAAGGTGTTAATAGCTCTTACTTAACAATTGAGTAACTTCCATCAAATTTACTGTAGAAAATGGAAATAATGGTATGTTTCCATTTTTAGATTGCATGATCCAAAGGCAAGGAAACAAGTTTAAGTTTAGCATATACAGAAAACCTACCAATGTATGCTCATATATCCATTATTACTCATCTCAACATGACAGAGTTAAATTATCATCATTTCAATCTATTTTCCTTATAGCATTACGTATTTGCAGTCCAGAGTTTATTGATGATGAGTTTGAGAAGATATATTTTACTGGATCTAAGTTAAAGTACCCTAGATCTCTCATAGATAAATCCCTTAAGTTAGCAAAAAATCATTTTATTGAGTTGAGCCCAGACCTCCCATTGACACCAAGAATCTTTTAGTTCTCCTTTTTAATGATAATTTCACCTTGCTTCCCATGTTGCTTAAATCCTTTAATGTAAATGTTACCTTTAGCAACAATAATACTATAAAGAGTATCTTAATCAGGAATTCACCAGAAAATTCCCTTGGATGCATCTATAAAGTGCCATGTGGAAATTGTGATAGGTTTTATGTTGGGCAGACTGGTAAGGATCTGACTGTTAGACTTAAGCAACATAAGTATGTTATAAGAGCGGGACAAGTATCAAATGCCTTGTTTAATCATGTTAAAAATTATGATCATTGTATTGACTGGAGTAATGCCATCTCAGCTATTAACTCTAACTCTATCATCACGAGAAATATCACTGAGTTTTTTATCATTGAATACACAATGAATTATAATCTTAATATTAGTGATGGTCTATAAAAGATAGATAGCTTTATTGTTGATAAGATTTGTAAAATGATAAGTTCATGAACGCTCGTTGTATGTCTTGGACTATCGCATGTTTACCAAATAGCGTCCTAGCTTCGTCTCTTAGATATATATCAATTGACTTATATCTCTCTCCTGTGTCTATCCTGATGATGAGATTATCACACGAAAGTGCACTTGGGAACTTGTGTTTCATTTTCGCCGTGGAATCATAGGAATATATATATATATATATATATATATATATATATATATATATATATATATATATATATATATATATATATATATATATATATATATATATATATATATATATATATATATATATATATATATTGGAAAGGATCACAATTTTGCGCTTGATCAAGATATTCCTATGAGTCCACGGGGAAAATGAAACACGAAAAGTTCCCAAGTACACTTTCGTGTAATAATCACATCATCAGGGGATACACAAGAGAGAAATATAACAGTCAGTTGATATACATCGAAGACACGAAGCTAGGACGACATTTGGTAAACATGTGATTGTCCAAAACATACAACGAGCGTTCATAAACTTATCATTTTACAAATCTTATCAACAATAAAGTTATCTAATTAGTGTAGACCGTCACTACTATTAAGATTATAATTCTTTGTGTATTCAATGATAGAAGATTCAACGATATTTCTCTCGGTAATTGAGTTAGAGTTAATAACTGAGATGGCGTTACTCCAGTCAATACAATGGTCATAGTTGTTAACATGATTAAACAAGGCATTTGATTCTTGTCCCGTTCTTATACTATATTTATGTTGCTTAAGTCGAACAGAGAGATCATTACAGTCTGGCCAACATAAAACTTATCACAGTTTCCACAAGGCACTTTATAGATGCATCCAAGAGAATTTTCTGGTGAATTCCTGATTAAGTTATTCTTTATAGTATTATTGTTGCTAAACGCAAGATTTACATTAAAGGATTTAAGCAACATGGGAAGCAAAGTGAAATTATTATTAAAAGGGAGAACTAAAAGATTCTTGGTGTCAATGGGAGGTTTGGGCTCAACTCTATAAAATGATTTCTTTGCTAACTTAAGAGATTTATCAATGAAAGATCTAGGGTACTTTAACTTAGATCCAATAGAATATATCTTCTCAAACTCATCATCAATAAACTCTGGACTGCAAATACGTGATGCCCTAAGCAACATAGATTGAAATGATGATATTTTAACTCTGTCATGCTGAGATGAGTAATAATGGATATATGAACATACATTGGTGGGTTTTCTGTATATGCTAAACTTAAACTTGTTTCCTTGTCTATGGATCATGCAATCTAAAAATGGTAACATACCATTATTTTCATTTTCTACAGTAAATTTGATGGAAGGTACTAAATTGTTAAGTAAGGGGAGAAATATTTGTAAATTTTCATTTGTTGGCCAAACACAAAGAACATCATCTACATACCTAAACCAAATTGCATTAGAAGGTAAGATATCCTTTATTAATGCTATTTCAAAAAATTCCATATAAAGATTACTTAGTACAGGTGAAAGAGGGTTACCCATTGCCATACCAAATATTTGAGCATAATAATCTCCATTAAAATGAAATACACAGTCTTTTATACACAATTTTATCAGTTCAATGAAATTAGACTTTGAAACAGGTAACTGAATATCATCCAAGACATCAAGTAAATATTATAAAAGGTCATCAAGTGGAACGTTAGTGAAAAGTGAGGAAACATCAAAGCTAACTAGTTTAAAATCAATACTAACATTGATATTGTTTAGCTTGTTCACTAAATCTACATTGTTCATGTTATTAGAATTTGATATCTTACCCACTAAAGAGCTTAATAAAGAAACTAACCATTTTGACAATTTATATGTGATGGAGCCTACTGAACTCACTAAAGGTCTTGCTGGAAATGAGATGTTTGAGGACAATGTGTGCTGTGAGGTGGTTTGATCGAGTAAGTAATAATAGGGTAAGAGAGATATGTGGTAATAAAAAGAGTGTGGTTGAGTGAGCAGAAGAGGCTGTTTTCAAATGGTTTGGTCACATGGAGAGAATGAGTGACGAAAGATTGACCAAAAGGATATATGTGTCAGAGGTGGAGGGAACGAGAAGTAGGAGACCAAATTGGAGGTGGAAGGATGGAGTGAAAAAGATTTTGAGTGATCGGGGCCTGAACATGCAGGAGGGTGAAAGGCGTGCAAGGAATAGAGTGAATTGTAACGATGTTGTATACCGGGGTCGACGTGCTGTCAATGGATTGAACCAGGGCGTGTGAAGCGTCTGGGGTAAACCATGGAAAGTTCTGTGGGGCCTGGATGTGGAGGGGGAGCTGTGGTTTCGGTGTATTATTACATGATAGCTGGAGACTGAGTGTGAACGAATGGGGCCTTTGTTGTCTTTTCCTAGTCTTACCTCGCACACATGAGGGGGAGGGTGTTGTTATATCATGTGTGGCGAGGTGGCGATGGAAATGAATAGGGGCAGACAGTATGAATTTTGTACGTATATATATATATATATATATATATATATATATATATATATATATATATATATATATATATATATATATATATATATATATATATATATATATATATATATATATATATATATATATATATATATATATATATATATATATATATATATATATATATATATATATATATATATATATATATATATACATAAATATATATATATATATATATATATATATATATATATATATATATATATATATATATATATATATATATATATATATATATATATATTTATGTATATATATATATATATATATATATATATGTATATATATATATATATATATATATATATATATATATATATATATATGTATATATATATATATATATATATATATATATATATATATATATATATATATATATATATATATATACATATATATATATATATATATATATATATATATATATATATATATATATATATATATATATATATATAATATATATATATATATATATATATATATATATATATATATATATATATATATATATATATATATATATATATATATATATATATATATATATATATATATATATGCATATATATATATATATATATATATATATATATATATATATATATATATATATATATATATATATATATATATATATATATATATACATATTCTTAGCTTTCTTCTTCCACACACTTTACCAAACTCAGTCACCAGCTTCTGCAGTTTCTCACATGAATCAGCCACCAGCGCTGTATCATCAGCGAACAACAACTGACTCACTTCCCAAGCTCTCTCATCCCCAACAGACTTCATAGTTGCCCCTCTTTCCAAAACGCTTGCATTCACCTCCCTAACAACCCCATCCATAAACAAATTAAACAACCATGGAGACCTCACACACCCCAACCGCAAACCTACATTCACTGAGAACCAATCACTTTCCTCTCTTCCTACACGTACACATGCCTTACATCCTCGATAAAAACTTTTCACCGCTTCTAACAACTTGCCTCCCACACCATATATTCTTAATACCTTCCACAGAGCATCTCTATCAACTCTATCATATGCCTTCTCCAGATCCATAAATGCTACATCCAAATCCATTTGCTTTTCTAAGTATTTCTCACATACATTCTTCAAAGCAAACACCTGATCCACACATCCTCTACCACTTCTGAAACCACACTGCTCTTCCCCAATCTGATGCTCTGTACATGCCTTCACCCTCTCAATCAACACCCTCCCATATAATTTACCAGGAATACTCAACAAACTTATACCTCTGTAATTTGAGCACTCACTCTTATCCCCTTTGCCTTTGTACAATGGCACTATGCACGCATTCCGCCAATCCTCAGGCACCTCACCATGAGTCATACATATATTAAATAACCTTACCAACCACTCAACAATACAGTCACCCCCTTTTTTCATAAATTCCACTGCAATACCATCCAAACCTGCTGACATGCCGGCTTTCATCTTCCGCAAAGCTTTTACTACCTCTTCTCTGTTTACCAAATCATTTTCCCTAACCCTCTCACTTTGCACACCACCTCGACCAAAACACCCTATATCTGCCACTCTATCATCAAACACATTCAACAAACCTTCAAAATACTCACTCCATCTCCTTCTCACATCACCACTACTTGTTATCATCTCCCCATTTGCGCCCTTCACTGAAGTTCCCATTTGCTCCCTTGTCTTACGCACTTTATTTACCTCCTTCCAGAACATCTTTTCATTCTCCCTAAAATTTAATGATACTCTCTCACCCCAACTCTCATTTGCCCTTTTTTTCACCTCTTCCACCTTTCTCTTGACCTCCTGTCTCTTTCTTTTATATATCTCCCACTCAATTGCATTTTTTCCCTGCAAAAATCGTCCAAATCCCTCTCTCTTCTCTTTCACTAATACTCTTACTTCTTCATCCCACCACTTACTACCCTTTCTAATCAACCCACCTCCCACTCTTCTCATGCCACAAGCATCTTTTGCGCAATCCATCACTGATTCCCTAAATACATCCCATTCCTCCCCCACTCCCCTTACTTCCATTGTTCTCACCTTCTTCCATTCTGTACTCAGTCTCTCCTGGTACTTCCTCACACAAGTCTCCTTCCCAAGCTCACTTACTCTCAATACCCTCTTCACCCCAACTTTCACTCTTCTTTTCTGAAAACCCATACAAATCTTCACCTTAGCCTCCACAAGATAATGATCAGACATCCCTCCAGTTGCAACTCTCAGAACATTAACATATATATATATATATATATATATATATACATATATATATATATATATATATATATATATATATATATATATATATATATATATATATATACATATATATATATTTTTTTTCTTTTGCTTTGTCGCTGTCTCCCGCGTTTGCGAGGTAGCGCAAGGAAACAGAGGAAAGAAATGGCCCAACCCACCCCCATGCACATCTATATACATACGTCCACACACGCAAATATACACAGCTTTCCATGGTTTACCCCAAACGTTTCACATGCCCTGATTCAATCCACTGACAGCACGTCAACCCCGGTATACATCGATCCAATTCACTCTATTCCTTGCCCTCCTTTCACTCTCCTGCATTTTCAGGCCCCGATCACACAAAATCTTTTTCACTCCATCTTTCCACCTCCAATTTGGTCTCCCACTTCTCCTCGTTCCCTCCACCTCCGACACATATATCCTCTTGGTCAATCTTTCTTCACTCATTCTCTCCATGTGCCCAAACCATTTCAAAACACCCTCTTCTGCTCTCTCAACCACGATCTTTTTATTTCCACATATCTCTCTTACCCTTACGTTACTTACTCGATCAAACCACCTCACACCACACATTGTCCTCAAACATCTCATTTCCAGCACATCCATCCTCCTGCGCACAACTCTATCCATAGCCCACGCCTCACAACCATACAACATTGTTGGAACCACTATTCCTTCAAACATAGCTATTTTTCCTTTCCGAGATAATGTTCTCGACTTCCACACATTCTTCAAGTCTCCCAGGATTTTCGCCCCCTACCCCACCCTATGATCCACTTCCGCTTTCATGGTTCCATCCGCTGCCAGATCCACTCCCAGATATCTAAAACACTTTACTTCCTCCAGTTTTTCTCCATTCAAACTTACCTCCCAATTGACTTGACCCTCAACCCTACTGTACCTAATAACCTTGCTCTTATTCACATTTACTCTTAGCTTTCTTCTTTCACACACTTTACCAAACTCAGTCACCAGCTTCTGCAGTTTCTCACATGAATCAGCCACCAGTGCTGTATCATCAGCGAACAACAACTGACTCACTTCCCAGGCTCCCCCATCCCCAACAGACTTCATACTTGCCTCTCTTTCCAAAACTCTTGCATTCACCTCCCTAACAACCTCATCCATAAACAAATTAAACAACCATGGAGACA
>NW_027264139.1:0-26035 GCF_036320965.1 Panulirus ornatus | reverse complement strand
AAGGTGAGTGTGGTATTTGCGACTGAAACGACCTCGGGGTGAACCGAGGAGGAAGAAAGGTTAGTTAGAATGAAGTACGTTGATGGGATGGGTGAAGGGAGGGGGAGTAGGCTAGTATTGGAGGGTGGATGGAAAGAAGGATGGGTTAGTTGGATTGATGTGATGGTTGGACTGTTTTGAAGAGGTTGGGACTGGGTCTTAAAGAGAGGTTTGGAGGGTTAGAAGGTGAAATGTGTGGTGGAAGTGATGGGAATGGTGGTCCATAAGTAAAAGCAAGAATATCCTGGGAGTCAGATGAGCAAAGTGGTGGCGAACCTCTCAATTGCGAGTGGAATGGATCCTGAAGGCGATGGTAATATTTTTGCTTCTGCGTGGGTGGGATAGGCCAGGACCAGTACGCAAGGGGTGGGTTGGGCTTGGAAAAGCGATGGTGGGATAGAATTGAAAAGATGATTTTGCGAAGCTAGAAGACGACAAGGGGTTTGGCCTGAAGGTGTGGATGGCTGAGAGGTTAGAGAGTGAGCGAGCAGATGAGGAGTGAGTCAAGTGAGTCCTTGAGAGCAGAGAGAGTGAGGAGAGAGAGAGAAGAGAGAGAAGAGAGAGAGGAGAGAGAGAGAGAGGAGAGAGAGACTGAGAGAAGTGAGAGAGAGAAGAGAGAGAGAACGAAGGAGAGAGAGAAGAGAGAGAAATGAAGAGAGAGTGAAGAGTAAGAGAGGTGAGGCGTGAAGGCAAGGGTGAGATGGTCTTGTAGGAAGAGTGTGGGAAAGGCGAGAAAATAAGGGTTTAATGCGTTAGAATGCGAGGGTGTGATGTGCCTGAAGGCGAAGGTAGGCGGGGCCAGAAGGTGAAGTTAGGTGGGGCTATAAGGCCAAGGTGTGCTGGTATTTAAGCAAGTGTTACCTAGTCCTAAAAGCGAAGGTAGGATCGGCCAAAAGACGATATTGGGCTTAGCTGGAATGGGAAGGTCTTGAGGGTGAAGGTGGGATGGGTCTAAAGATGTAGGTCGGCCTGCGCCTGAAGGCGTGGGTGCAGTTGTCCAAAGAGAGAGTGAGAGAGAGAGAGGAGAGAGAGAGATGAGAAGAGAGAGAGAGAGAGAGAGGAGAGAGAGAGAGAGAGAGAGAGAGAGAGAGAGAGAGAGAGAGAGAGAGAGAGAGAGAGAGAGAGAGAGAGAGAGAGAGAGAGAGAGAGTGAGAGAGAGAGAGAGAGAGAGAGAGAGAGAGAGAGAGAGAGAGAGAGAGAGAGAGAGAGAGAGAGAGAGATCTGATTTTTGTATCGGCCAGAAATCTAGTGAAAGGTGAGATGGGCTTGAAGGCGAGGGAGAGCTAGACAAAAAAGGGGAGGTTGAGCTGGCCTTGAAGGTAAAGGTAGGATGGTCCAGAAATCGAGGTTGAGGTTGAGCTGAAGGCGAGTTTGGAATGGGGCTGAAGGTAATTTTGGGCCGATCTAACCGTGAGGGTGTGCTTTTCATGACTGCGAGAGTGGAATGGGCCTAAGAAAATAGTTAACTCTGCCTGAAAATGTGGGTGGGCTCTGGAAGAAAGTGAAGATAGACATGGCATGGAGGCTAGGATGGGATAGGCCTGAAGGTCAAGGTGGGATGGGCTTGAAGACTAGGGTGGGTAGAGCCTGAATGGGACCTTAAGAGAGGTTTGGGCTAGAAATCGATGGTGGGATGTCCCTGAAGACGAGTGTAGTCAAGGAAAGAAGGCAAGGACAGGTTCGGCTGGAAGGGGAAGGTGGGTTGTGCCTATAGACGAGGATGAGCTGTGCCTACAGGAGTATGTGAGCTTGACCTTAAGATTAAGGTCAAATGAGGAAGAAGGGTATGGTGGGAAGGGTTTGAAGACGATCGTGGCCAATACTGAACGCGATGGTGAGATGGGTTGAAGGTGAGTGTGGTATGCGACTGAAACCGACCTTGGGGTGAGATACGAGGAGGAGGAAGGTTAGAATGAAGTCGTTGATGGGATGGGCCTGAAGGCGAGGGTGAGATAGGCTAGTATTTGAGGGTTGGATGATAAAGAAGGCATGGGTTAGATGGTATGAATGTGATGGTTGGACTGATTTGAAGAGGATGGACTGGGTCTTAAAGAGAGGTTTGGCCGGGTTAGAAGGTGAATGTGAGTTGGAAGTGATGGGAATGGTGGTCCATAAGTAAAAGCAAGAATATCCTGGGACAGAGAGCAAAGGGTGGCGACTCTCAATATGCGAGTGGAATGATCCTGAAGGCGAGGTAATATTAGCTCCTAGGCGTGGGTGGGATAGGCCAGAAAGGAAGGGTGGGATGGGATTGAAAGCGATGGTGGGATAGAATTGAAAAAGATGATTTTGCGAGGCTAGAAGACGAAAGGGGGTTTGGCCTGAAGGTGTGGATGGGAGAGGCGTGAAGGCAAGGGTGAGATGGTCTTGTAGGAAAGTGTGGAAAGGCGAGAAAATAAGGGTTTAATGCGTTAGAATGCGAGGGTGTGATGTGCCTGAAGGCGAAGGTAGGCGGGGCCAGAAGGTGAAGTTAGGTGGGGCTATAAGGCCAAGGTGTGCTGGTATTTAAGGCAAGGGTTACCTAGTCCTAAAAGCGAAGGTAGGATCGGCCAAAAGACGATATTGGGCTTAGCTGGAATAGGGAAGGTCATGAGGGTGAAGGTGGGATGGGTCTAAAGATGTAGGTCGCCTGCGCCTGAAGGCGTGGGTGCAGTTGTCCAGAAGAGAGAGAGAGAGAGAGAGAGAGAGAGAGAGAGAGAGAGAGAGAGAGAGAGAGAGAGAGAGAGAGAGAGAGAGAGAGAGAGAGAGAGAGAGAGAGAGAGAGAGAGAGAGAGAGAGAGAGAGAGAGAGAGAGAGAGAGAGAGAGAGAGAGAGAGAGAGAGAGAGAGAGAGAGAGAGAGAGAGAGAGAGAGAGAGAGAGAGAGAGAGAGAGAGAGAGAGAGAGAGAGAGAGAGAGAGAGAGAGAGAGAGAGAGAGAGAGAGAGAGAGAGAGAGAGAGAGAGAGAGAGAGAGAGAGAGAGAAGAGAGAGAGAGAGAGAGAGAGAGAGAGAGAGAGAGAGAGAGAGAGAGAGAGAGAGAGAGAGAGAGAGAGAGAGAGAGAGAGAGAGAGAGAGAGAGAGAGAGAGAGAGAGAGAGAGAGAGAGAGAGAGAGAGAGAGAGAGAGAGAGAGAGAGAGAGAGAGAGAGAGAGAGAGAGAGAGAGGAGAGAGAGAGAGAGAGAGAGAGAGAGAGAGAGAGAGAGAGAGAGAGAGAGAGAGAGAGAGAGAGAGAGAGAGAGAGAGAGAGAGAGAGAGAGAGAGAGAGAGAGAGAGAGAGAGAGAGAGAGAGAGAGAGAGAGAGAGAGAGAGAGAGAGAGATCTGATTTTTGTATCGGCCAGAAATCTAGTGAAAGGTGAGATGGGCTTGAAGGCGAGGGAGAGCTAGACAAAAAAGGGGAGGTTGAGCTGGCCTTGAAGGTAAAGGTAGGATGGTCCAGAAATCGAGGTTGAGGTGGAGCTGAAGGCGAGTTTGGAATGGGGCTGAAGGTAATTTTGGGCCGATCTAACCGTGAGGGTGTGCTTTTCATGACGGCGAGAGTGGAATGGGCCTAAGAAAATAGTTAACTCTGCCTGAAAATGTGGGTGGGCTCTGGAAGAAAGTGAAGATAGACATGGCATGGAGGCTAGGATGGGATAGGCCTGAAGGTCAAGGTGGGATGGGCTTGAAGACTAGGGTGGGTAGAGCCTGAATGGGACCTTAAGAGAGGTTTGGGCTAGAAATCGATGGTGGGATGTCCCTGAAGACGAGTGTAGTCAAGGAAAGAAGGCAAGGACAGGTTCGGCTGGAAGGGGAAGGTGGGTTGTGCCTATAGACGAGGATGAGCTGGTCCTACAGGAGAGTGTGAGCTTGACCTTAAGATTAAGGTCAAATGAGGAAGAAGGGTATGGTGGGAAGGGTTTGAAGACGATGGTGGCCAATACTGAAAGCGATGGTGAGATGGGTTGAAGGTGAGTGTGGTATGCGACTGAAACCGACCTTGGGGTGAGATACGAGGAGGAGGAAGGTTAGAATGAAGTCGTTGATGGGATGGGCCTAAAGGCGAGGGTGAGATAGGCTAGTATTTGAGGGTTGGATGGGAAAGAAGGCATGGGTTAGATGGTATGAATGTGATGGTTGGACTGATTTGAAGAGGATGGACTGGGTCTTAAAGAGAGGTTTGGCCGGGTTAGAAGGTGAATGTGAGTTGGAAGTGATGGGAATGGTGGTCCAGGAGTAAAAGCAAGAATATCCTGGGACAGAGAGCAAAGGGGGCGACTCTCAATATGCGAGTGGAATGAGCCTGAAGGCGAGGTAATATTAGCTTCTAGGCGTGGGTGGGATAGGCCAGAAAGCAAGGGTGGGATGGGCTTGAAAGCGATGGTGGGATAGAATTTAAAAAGATGATTCGGCGAGGCTAGAAGGCGAAAGGGGGGCTGGCCTGAAGGTGTGGATGGGAGAGGCGTGAAGGCAAGGGTGAGATGGTCTTGTAGGAAAGTGTGGAAAGGCGAGAAAATAAGAGTTTAATGCGTTTGAATGCGAGGGTGTGATGTGCCTGAAGGCGAAGGTAGGCGGGGACAGAAGGTGAAGTTAGGTGGGGCTATAAGGCCAAGGTGTGCTGGTATTTAAGGCAAGGGTTACCTAGTCCTAAAAGCGAAGGTAGGATCGGCCAAAAGACGATATTGGGCTTAGCTGGAATAGGGAAGGTCATGAGGGTGAAGGTGGGATGGGTCTAAAGATGTAGGTCGCCTGCGCCTGAAGGCGTGGGTGCAGTTGTCCAGAAGAGAGAGAGAGAGAGAGAGAGAGAGAGAGAGAGAGAGAGAGAGAGAGAGAGAGAGAGAGAGAGAGAGAGAGAGAGAGAGAGAGAGAGAGAGAGAGAGAGAGAGAGAGAGAGAGAGAGAGAGAGAGAGAGAGAGAGAGAGAGAGAGAGAGAGAGAGAGAGAGAGAGAGAGAGAGAGAGAGAGAGAGAGAGAGAGAGAGAGAGAGAGAGAGAGAGAGAGAGAGAGAGAGAGAGAGAGAGAGAGAGAGAGAGAGAGAGAGAGAGAGAGAGAGAGAGAGAGAGAGAGAGAGAGAGAGAGAGAGAGAGAGAGAGAGAGAGAGAGAGAGAGAGAGAGAGAGAGAGAGAGAGAGAGAGAGAGAGAGAGAAGAGAGAGAGAGAGAGAGAGAGAGAGAGAGAGAGAGAGAGAGAGAGAGAGAGAGAGAGAGAGAGAGAGAGAGAGAGAGAGAGAGAGAGAGAGAGAGAGAGAGAGAGAGAGAGAGAGAGAGAGAGAGAGAGAGAGAGAGAGAGAGAGAGAGAGAGAGAGAGAGAGAGAGAGAGAGAGAGAGAGAGAGAGAGAGAGAGAGAGAGAGAGAGAGAGAGAGAGAGAGAGAGAGAGAGAGAGAGAGAGAGATCTGATTTTTGTATCGGCCAGAAATCTAGTGAAAGGTGAGATGGGCTTGAAGGCGAGGGAGAGCTAGACAAAAAAGGGGAGGTTGAGCTGGCCTTGAAGGTAAAGGTATGATGGTCCAGAAATCGAGGTTGAGGTTTGAGCTGAAGGCGAGTTTGGAATGGGGCTGAAGGTAATTTTGGGCCGATCTACCCGTGAGGGTGTGCTTTTCATGACGGCGAGAGTGGAATGGGCCTAAGAAAATAGTTAACTCTGCCTGAAAATGTGGGTGGGCTCTGGAAGAAAGTGAAGATAGACATGGCATGTAGGCTAGGATGGGATAGGCCTGAAGGTCAAGGTGGGATGGGCTTGAAGACTAGGGTGGGTAGAGCCTGAATGGGACCTTAAGAGAGGTTTCGGCTAGAAATCGATGGTGGGATGTCCCTGAAGAGGAGTTTAGTCAAGAAAAGAAGGCAAGGACATGTTCGGCTGGAAGGGGAAGGTGGGTTGTGCCTATAGACGAGGATGAGCTGGGCCTACAGGAGAGTTTGAGCTTGACCTTAAGGTTAAGGTCAAATGAGGAAGAAGGGTATGGTGGGAAGGGTTTGAAGACGATCGTGGCCAATACTGAACGCGATGGTGAGATGGGTTGAAGGTGAGTGTGGTATGCGACTGAAACCGACCTTGGGGTGAGATACGAGGAGGAGGAAGGTTAGAATGAAGTCGTTGATGGGATGGGCCTGAAGGCGAGGGTGAGATAGGCTAGTATTTGAGGGTTGGATGGGAAAGAAGGCATGGGTTAGATGGTATGAATGTGATGGTTGGACTGATTTGAAGAGATGGACTGGGTCTTAAAGAGAGGTTTGGCCGGGGTTAGAAGGTGAATGTGAGTTGGAAGTGATGGGAATGGTGGTCCAGGAGTAAAAGCAAGAATATCCTGGGACAGAGAGCAAAGGGTGGCGACTCTCAATATGCGAGTGGAATGAGCCTGAAGGCGAGGTAATATTAGCTTCTAGGCGTGGGTGGGATAGGCCAGAAAGCAAGGGTGGGATGGGCTTGAAAGCGATGGTGGGATAGAATTGAAAAAGATGATTTGGCTAGGCTAGAAGGCGAAAGGGGGCTGGCCTGAAGGTGTGGATGGGAGAGGCGTGAAGGCAAGGGTGAGATGGTCTTGTAGGAAAGTGTGGAAAGGCGAGAAAATAAGGGTTTAATGCGTTAGAATGCGAGGGTGTGATGTGCCTGAAGGCGAAGGTAGGCGGGGCCAGAAGGTGAAGTTAGGTGGGGCTATAAGGCCAAGGTGTGCTGGTATTTAAGGCAAGGGTTACCTAGTCCTAAAAGCGAAGGTAGGATCGGCCAAAAGACGATATTGGGCTTAGCTGGAATAGGGAAGGTCATGAGGGTGAAGGTGGGATGGGTCTAAAGATGTAGGTCGCCTGCGCCTGAAGGCGTGGGTGCAGTTGTCCAGAAGAGAGAGAGAGAGAGAGAGAGAGAGAGAGAGAGAGAGAGAGAGAGAGAGAGAGAGAGAGAGAGAGAGAGAGAGAGAGAGAGAGAGAGAGAGAGAGAGAGAGAGAGAGAGAGAGAGAGAGAGAGAGAGAGAGAGAGAGAGAGAGAGAGAGAGAGAGAGAGAGAGAGAGAGAGAGAGAGAGAGAGAGAGAGAGAGAGAGAGAGAGAGAGAGAGAGAGAGAGAGAGAGAGAGAGAGAGAGAGAGAGAGAGAGAGAGAGAGAGAGAGAGAGAGAGAGAGAGAGAGAGAGAGAGAGAGAGAGAGAGAGAGAGAGAGAGAGAGAGAGAGAGAGAGAGAGAGAGAGAGAGAGAGAGAGAGAGAGAGAGAGAGAGAGAGAGAGAGAGAGAGAGAGAGAGAGAGAGAGAGAGAGAGAGAGAGAGAGAGAGAGAGAGAGAGAGAGAGAGAGAGAGAGAGAGAGAGAGAGAGAGAGAGAGAGAGAGATCTGATTTTTGTATCGGCCAGAAATCTAGTGAAAGGTGAGATGGGCTTGAAGGCGAGGGAGAGCTAGACAAAAAAGGGGAGGTTGAGCTGGCCTTGAAGGTAAAGGTAGGATGGTCCAGAAATCGAGGTTGAGGTGGAGCTGAAGGCGAGTTTGGAATGGGGCTGAAGGTAATTTTGGGCCGATCTAACCGTGAGGGTGTGCTTTTCATGACGGCGAGAGTGGAATGGGCCTAAGAAAATAGTTAACTCTGCCTGAAAATGTGGGTGGGCTCTGGAAGAAAGTGAAGATAGACATGGCATGGAGGCTAGGATGGGATAGGCCTGAAGGTCAAGGTGGGATGGGCTTGAAGACTAGGGTGGGTAGAGCCTGAATGGGACCTTAAGAGAGGTTTGGGCTAGAAATCGATGGTGGGATGTCCCTGAAGAGGAGTGTAGTCAAGAAAAGAAGGCAAGGACAGGTTCGGCTGGAAGGGGAAGGTGGGTTGTGCCTATAGACGAGGATGAGCTGGGCCTACAGGAGAGTGTGAGCTTGACCTTAAGATTAAGGTCAAATGAGGAAGAAGGGCTATGGTGGGAAGGGTTTGAAGACGATGGTGGCCAATACTGAACGCGATGGTGAGATGGGTTGAAGGTGAGTGTGGTATGCGACTGAAACCGACCTTGGGGCTGAGATACGAGGAGGAGGAAGGTTAGAATGAAGTCGTTGATGGGATGGGCCTGAAGGCGAGGGTGAGATAGGCTAGTATTTGAGGGTTGGATGGGAAAGAAGGCATGGGTTAGATGGTATGAATGTGATGGTTGGACTGACTTGAAGAGATGGACTGGGTCTTAAGAGAGGTTTGGGCGGGTTAGAAGGTGAATGTGAGTTGGAAGTGATGGGAATGGTGGTCCAGAAGTAAAAGCAAGAATATCCTGGGACAGAGAGCAAAGGGTGGCGACTCTCAATATGCGAGTGGAATGAGCCTGAAGGCGAGGTAATATTAGCTTCTAGGCGTGGGTGGGATTGGCCAGAAAGCAAGGGTGGGATGGGCTTGAAAGCGATGGTGGGATAGAATTGAAAAAGATGATTGGGCTAGGCTAGAAGGCGAAAGAGGGGCTGGCCTGAAGGTGTGGATGGGAGAGGCGTGAAGGCAAGGGTGAGATGGTCTTGTAGGAAAGTGTGGAAAGGCGAGAAAATAAGGGTTTAATGCGTTAGAATGCGAGGGTGTGATGTGCCTGAAGGCGAAGGTAGGCGGGGCCAGAAGGTGAAGTTAGGTGGGGCTATAAGGCCAAGGTGTGCTGGTATTTAAGGCAAGGGTTACCTAGTCCTAAAAGCGAAGGTAGGATCGGCCAAAAGACGATATTGGGCTTAGCTGGAATAGGGAAGGTCATGAGGGTGAAGGTGGGATGGGTCTAAAGATGTAGGTCGGCCTGCGCCTGAAGGCGTGGGTGCAGTTGTCCAGAGAGAGAGAGAGAGAGAGAGAGAGAGAGAGAGAGAGAGAGAGAGAGAGAGAGAGAGAGAGAGAGAGAGAGAGAGAGAGAGAGAGAGAGAGAGAGAGAGAGAGAGAGAGAGAGAGAGAGAGAGAGAGAGAGAGAGAGAGAGAGAGAGAGAGAGAGAGAGAGAGAGAGAGAGAGAGAGAGAGAGAGAGAGAGAGAGAGAGAGAGAGAGAGAGAGAGAGAGAGAGAGAGAGAGAGAGAGAGAGAGAGAGAGAGAGAGAGAGAGAGAGAGAGAGAGAGAGAGAGAGAGAGAGAGAGAGAGAGAGAGAGAGAGAGAGAGAGAGAGAGAGAGAGAGAGAGAGAGAGAGAGAGAGAGAGAGAGAGAGAGAGAGAGAGAGAGAGAGAGAGAGAGAGAGAGAGAGAGAGAGAGAGAGAGAGAGAGAGAGAGAGAGAGAGAGAGAGAGAGAGAGAGAGAGAGAGAGAGAGAGAGAGAGAGAGAGAGAGAGAGAGAGAGAGAGAGAGAGAGAGAGAGAGAGAGAGAGAGAGAGAGAGAGAGAGAGAGAGAGAGAGAGAGAGAGAGAGAGAGAGAGAGAGAGAGAGAGAGAGAGAGAGAGAGAGAGAGAGAGAGAGAGAGAGAGAGAGAGAGAGAGAGATGAGAGAGAGAGAGAGAGAGAGAGAGAGAGAGAGAGAGATCTAATTTTTGTATCGGCCAGAAATCTAGAGAAAGGTGAGATGGGCTTGAAGGCGAGGGAGAGCTAGACAAAAAAGGGGAGGTTGAGCTGGCCTTGAAGGTAAGGTTAGGATGGTCCAGAAAACGAGGTTGAGGTGGAGCTAAAGGCGAGTTTGGAATGGGCCTGAAGGTAATTTTGGGTCGATCTAACCGTTAGGGTGTGCTTTTCATGACGGAGAGAGTGGAATGGGCCTGAGAAAATAGTTACCTCTGCCTGAAAATGAGGGTGGGCTCTGGAAGAAAGTGAAGATAGACTTGGCATGGAGGCTAGGATGGGATGGGCCTGAAGATGAAGGTGGGATGGGCTTGAAGACTAGGGTGGGTAGAGCCTGAATGGGACCTTAAGAGAGGTTTGGGCTAGAAATCTATGGTGGGATGTCCATGAAGAGGAGTGTAGTCAAGAAAAGAAGGCAAGGACAGGTTCGGCTGGAAGGGGAAGGTGGGTTGTGCCAGTAGACGAGGATGAGCTGGGCCTACAGGAGAGTGTGAGCTTGACCTTAAGATTAAGGTCAAATGAGGAAGAAGGCAATGGTGGGATGGGTTTGAAGACGATGGTGGCCAAATACTGAACGCGATGGTGAAATGGGTTGAAGGTGAGTGTGGTATGCGACTGAAACCGAACTTGGGCTGAGATAGGAGGAGGAGGAAGGTTAGAATGAAGTCGTTGGTGGGATGGGCCTGAAGGCGAGGGTGAGATAGGCTAGTATTTGAGGGTTGGATGGGAAAGAAGGCATGGGTAAGATGGTATGAATGTGATGGTTGGATTGACTTGAAGAAGATGGACTGGGTCTTAAAGAGAGGTTTGGGCGTGGTTAGAAGGTGAATGTGAGTTGGAAGTGATGGGAATGGTGGTCCAGGAGTAAAAGCAACAATATCCTGGGACAGAGAGCAAAGGGTGGCGACTCTCAGTATGCGAGTGGAATGAACCTGAAGGCGAGGTAATATGAGCTTCTAGGCGTGGGTGGGATGGGCCAGAAAGCAAGGGTGGGATGGGCTTGAAAGCGATGGTGGGATAGAATTGAAAAAGATGAGTGGGCTAGGCTAGAAGGCGAAAGGGGGGCGGGCCTGAAGGTGTGGATGGGAGAGGCGTGAAGGCAAGGGTGAGATGGTCTTGTAGGAAAGTGTGGAAAGGCGAGAAAATAAGGGTTTAATGCGTTAGAATGCGAGGGTGTGATGTGCCTGAAGGCGAAGGTAGGCGGGGCCAGAAGGGGAAGTTAGGTGGGGCTATAAGGCCAAGGTGTGCTGGTATTTAAGGCAAGTGTTACCTAGTCCTAAAAGCGAAGGTAGGATCGGCCAAAAGACGATATTGGGCTTAGCTGGAATAGGGAAGGTCTTGAGGGTGAAGGTGGGATGGGTCTAAAGATGTAGGTCGGCTGCGCCTGAAGGCGTGGGTGCAGTTGTCCAGGAGAGAGAGAGAGAGAGAGAGAGAGAGAGAGAGAGAGAGAGAGAGAGAGAGAGAGAGAGAGAGAGAGAGAGAGAGAGAGAGAGAGAGAGAGAGAGAGAGAGAGAGAGAGAGAGAGAGAGAGAGAGAGAGAGAGAGAGAGAGAGAGAGAGAGAGAGAGAGAGAGAGAGAGAGAGAGAGAGAGAGAGAGAGAGAGAGAGAGAGAGAGAGAGAGAGAGAGAGAGAGAGAGAGAGAGAGAGAGAGAGAGAGAGAGAGAGAGAGAGAGAGAGAGAGAGAGAGAGAGAGAGAGAGAGAGAGAGAGAGAGAGAGAGAGAGAGAGAGAGAGAGAGAGAGAGAGAGAGAGAGAGAAGAGAGAGAGAGAGAGAGAGAGAGAGAGAGAGAGAGAGAGAGAGAGAGAGAGAGAGAGAGAGAGAGAGAGAGAGAGAGAGAGAGAGAGAGAGAGAGAGAGAGAGAGAGAGAGAGAGAGAGAGAGAGAGAGAGAGAGAGAGAGAGAGAGATCTAATTTTTGTATCGGCCAGAAATCTAGAGAAAGGTGAGATGGGCTTGAAGGCGAGGGAGAGCTACACAAAAAAGGGGAGGTTGAGCTGGCCTTGAAGGTAAGGTTAGGATGGTCCAGAAAACGAGGTTGAGGTGGAGCTGAAGGCGAGTGTGGAATGGGCCTGAAGGTAATTTTGGGTCGATCTAACCGTTAGGGTGTGCTTCTCATGACGGCGAGAGTGGAATGGGCCTGAGAAAATAGTTACCTCTGCCTGAAAATGAGGGTGGGCTCTGGAAGAAAGTGAAGATAGACTTGGCATGGAGGCTAGGATGGGATGGGCCTGAAGGTGAAGGTGGGATGGGCTTGAAGACTAGGGTGGGTAGAGCCTGAATGGGACCTTAAGAGAGGTTTGGGCTAGAAATCTATGGTGGGATGTCCATGAAGAGGAGTGTAGTCAAGAAAAGAAGGCAAGGACAGGTTCGGCTGGAAGGGGAAGGTGGGTTGTGCCTGTAGACGAGGATGAGCTGGGCCTACAGGAGAGTGTGAGCTTGACCTTAAGATTAAGGTCAAATGAGGAAGAAGGCAATGGTGGGATGGGTTTGAAGACGATGGTGGCCAAATACTGAACGCGATGGTGAAATGGGTTGAAGGTGAGTGTGGTATGCGACTGAAACCGAACTTGGGCTGAGATAGGAGGAGGAGGAAGGTTAGAATGAAGTCGTTGGTGGGATGGGCCTGAAGGCGAGGGTGAGATAGGCTAGTATTTGAGGGTTGGATGGGAAAGAAGGCATGGGTTAGATGGTATGAATGTGATGGTTGGATTGACTTGAAGAAGATGGACTGGGTCTTAGAGAGAGGTTTGGGCGGGGTTAGAAGGTGAATGTGAGTTGGAAGTGATGGGAATGGTGGTCCAGGAGTAAAAGCAAGAATATCCTGGGACAGAGAGCAAAGGGTGGCGACTCTCAGTATGCGAGTGGAATGAACCTGAAGGCGAGGTAATATGAGCTTCTAGGCGTGGGTGAGATGGGCCAGAAAGCAAGGGTGGGATGTGCTTGAAAGCGATGGTGGGATAGAATTGAAAAAGATGAGTGGGCTAGGCTAGAAGGCGAAAGGGGGGCGGGCCTGAAGGTGTGGATGGGAGAGGCGTGAAGGCAAGGGTGAGATGGTCTTGTAGGAAAGTGTGGAAAGGCGAGAAAATAAGGGTTTAATGCGTTAGAATGCGAGGGTGTGATGTGCCTGAAGGCGAAGGTAGGCGGGGCCAGAAGGTGAAGTTAGGTGGGGCTATAAGGCCAAGGTGTGCTGGTATTTAAGGCAAGTGTTACCTAGTCCTAAAAGCGAAGGTAGGATCGGCCAAAAGACGATATTGGGCTTAGCTGGAAGGGGGAAGGTCTTGAGGGTGAAGGTGGGATGGGTCTAAAGATGTAGGTCGGCTGCGCCTGAGGCGTGGGTGCAGTTGTCCAGGAGAGAGAGAGAGAGAGAGAGAGAGAGAGAGAGAGAGAGAGAGAGAGAGAGAGAGAGAGAGAGAGAGAGAGAGAGAAGAGAGAGAGAGAGAGAGAGAGAGAGAGAGAGAGAGAGAGAGAGAGAGAGAGAGAGAGAGAGAGAGAGAGAGAGAGAGAGAGAGAGAGAGAGAGAGAGAGAGAGAGAGAGAGAGAGAGAGAGAGAGAGAGAGAGAGAGAGAGAGAGAGAGATCTAATTTTTGTATCGGCCAGAAATCTAGAGAAAGGTGAGATGGGCTTGAAGGCGAGGGAGAGCTACACAAAAATGGGGAGGTTGAGCTGGCCTTGAAGGTAAGGGTAGGATGGTCCAGAAAACGAGTTTGAGGTGGAGCTGAAGGAGAGTGTGGAATGGGCATGAAGGTAATTTTGGGCCGATCTAACCGTGAGGGTGTGCTTCTCATGACGGTGAGAGTGGAATGGGCCTGAGAAAATAGTTACCTTTGCCTGAAAATGAGGGTGAGCTCTGGAAGAAAGTGAAGATAGACTTGGCGTGGAGGCTAGGATGGGATGGGCCTGAAGGCGAAGGTGGGATGGGCTTCAAGACTTGGGTGGGTAGAGCCTGAATAGGACCTTAAGAGAGGTTTGGGCTAGAAATCGATGATGGGATGTCCCTGAAGAGGAGTGTAGTCAAGAAAAGAAGGCAAGGACAGGTTCGGCTGGAAGGGGAAGGTGGGTTGTGCCTGTAGACGAGGATGAGCTGGGCCTACAGGAGAGTGTGAGCTTGATCTTAAGATTAAGGTCAAATGAGGAAGAAGGCAATGGTGGGAAGGGTTTGAAGACGATGGTGGCCAAATACTGAACGCGATGGTGAAATGTGTTGATGGGGAGTGTGGTATGCGACTGAAACCGAACTTGGGCTGAGATAGGAGGAGAAGGATGGTTAGAATGAAGTCGTTGGTGGGATGGGCCTGAAGGCGAGGGTGAGATAGGCTAGTATTTGAGGGTTGGATGGGAAAGAAGGCATGGGTGAGATGGTATGAATGTGATGGTTGGATTGACTTGAAGAAGATGGACTGGGTCTTAGAGAGAGGTTTGGGCGGGGTTAGAAGGTGAATGTGAGTTGGAAGTGAAGGGAATGGTGGTCCAGGAGTAAAAGCAAGAATATCCTTGGACAGAGAGCAAAGGGGGGCGACTCTCAGTATGCGAGTGGAATGAACCTGTAGGCGAGGTAATATGAGCTTCTAGGCGTAGGTGGGATGGGCCAGAAAGCAAGGGTGGGATGGGCTTGAAAGCGATGTTGGGATAGAATTGAAAAAGATGAGTGGGCTAGGCTAGAAGGCGAAAGGGGGGCTGGCCTGAAGGTGTGGATGGGAGAGGCATGAAGGCAAGGGTGAGATGGTCTTGTAGGAAAGTGTGGAAAGGCGAGAAAATAAGGGTTTAATGCGTTAGAATGCGAGGGTGTGATGTGCCTGAAGGCGAAGGTAGGCGGGGCCAGAAGGTGAAGTTAGGTGGGGCTATAAGGCCAAGGTGTGCTGGTATTTAAGGCAAGTGTTACCTAGTCCTAAAAGCGAAGGTAGTATCGGCCAAAATACGATATTGGGCTTAGCTGGAAGGGGGAAGGTCTTGAGGGTGAAGGTGGGATGGGTCTAAAGATGTAGGTAGGCTGCGCCTGGAGCCGTGGGTGCAGTTGTCCAGGGGGGAGAGAGAGAGAGAGAGAGAGAGAGAGAGAGAGAGAGAAGAGAGAGAGAGAGAGAGAGAGAGAGGAGAGAGAGAGAGAGAGAGAGAGAGAGAGAGAGAGAGAGAGAGACGAGAGAGAGAGAGAGATAGAGAGAGAGAGAGAGAGAGAGAGAGAGGAGAGAGAGAGAGAGAGAGAGAGAGAGAGAAGAGAGAGAGAGAGAGATGAGAGAGAGAAGAGAGAGAGAGAGAGAGAGAGAGAGAGAGAGAAGAGAGAGAGAGAGAGAGAGAGAGAGAGAGAGAGAGAGAGAGAGAGAGAGAGAGAGAGAGAGAGAGAGAGAGAGAGAGAGAGAGAGAGAGAGAGAGAGAGAGAGAGAGAGAGAGAGAGAGAGAGAGAGAGAGAGAGAGAGAGAGAGAGAGAGAGAGAGAGAGAGAGAGAGAGAGAGAGAGAGAGAGAGAGAGAGGAGAGAGAGAGAGAGAGAGAGAGAGAGAGAGAGAGAGAGAGAGAAGAGAGAGAGAGAGAGAGAGAGAGAGAGAGAGAGAGAGAGAGAGAGAGAGAGAGAGAGAGAGAGAGAGAGAGAGAGAGAGAGAGAGAGAGAGAGAGAGAGAGAGAGAGAGAGAGAGAGAGAGAGAGAGAGAGAGAGAGAGAGAGGAGAGAGAGAGAGAGAGAGAGAGAGAGAGAGAGAAGAGAGAGAGAGAGAGAGAGAGAGAGAGAGAGAGAGAGAATTGTCTAATTTTTTTATGGGCTAGAAGGCAAAAGTGAGATGGCCATGAAGACGAGGGAGAGCTAGACAAAAAAGGCGAGTTTGAACTGGCCCTGAAGGTGAGACTAGGATGGTCCAGAAAGGGAGGGTGAGGTGGAGCTGAAAGCGAGGGTGGAATGGGCCTGAAGGTGATTGTTGGCCGATCTACCCGCGAGGGTGTGCTTTTCATAACGGGAACAGTGGAATGGGCCTGAGAAATTGGTTACTTCGGCCTGAAAATGAGGGTGGGCTCGTAAAGAAAGTGAAGATGGACTAGGCCTTAAGGTTAGGGTGGGATGGGCCTGAAGGCGAGGTTGCGCTAGGTTTCAGGGCATTAGTACGATGGACCTGACGAGAATTCTAGGATATGCCTGAAGACGAGGGTGGACTGGGACAAAAGGCATCCATGGTATGGGTCAAATGTCGAAAATGGGGTGGGTCTGTAGACGATAATGAGCTTTGCTTGAGGGCGAATGTAAGCTTGACATGATGGCTAAGGAGTGATGGGCCAGAAGGCAAAGGTGGGATGGTCCTGAAGACGAGGGTGGGTAGATCCTGAATGCAAGCTTAAGGTATGTTTGAGCAAGAAGTCAATGGTGGGAAGTTCCAGAAGACGAGTGAAGTCACGAAAAGAAGGCGAGGACAGGTTCGGCTGGAGGGGGAAGGTGTGTTGTGCCTGTCGACGAGGATGAGCTCGGCCCAAAGGAGAGTGTGAGTTTAAGCTAAAAGTTAAGGTCAAATGGGCAAGAAGGCAATGGTGGGATGGGTTTGAAGACGATGGTGGCCAAATACTGAAGGCGATGGTGAGATGGATTGGATTGAAGGTGAGTGTGGTATGCGACTGAAAGCGAACATGGGCTGGATAGGAGGAGGAGGAGGAGGTTGGAATGAAGTAGTTGGTGGGATGGGCCTGAAGGCGATGGTGAGATACGCTATTATTTGAGAGTTGGATGGGAAAGAAAGCATGGGTGAGATGGGATGAATGTGAGGGTTGAATTGACTTTAAGGAATTAGGCTGTTTCTGAAGGAGAGGTTTGGGCGGGGTTAGAAGGTGAATGTGGGTTGGAAGTGATGGAAACGGTGGTCTACGAGTAAAAGCGAGAATAGCCTGGGAAAGAGAACGAAGGGGAGCGGCTCTCAATATGCGAGTGGAATGAGCCTGAAGGTGAGGTAAGATGAGCTTCTAGGCGAGGGTGGAATGGGCCAGAAAGAAAGGGTGGGATGGGCTTGAAGGCGAGGGTGGGATAGAATGAAAAAGAGGGTGGGCAGGGTATGAAGGAGAGGGTGGGCCCGACCAGAAGGGGAAGATGAGAATGGAATGAAGACTAGGTTGGGCTAGGACTGAAAATAAGAATGTCCTGGGCTAGAAGATGAAAGGGGGGCGGGCCTCAGGTGTGGATGCTAGAGGCCTGAAGGCGAGGGTGATATGGTCTTGTAGGTAAGTGTGGAAAGGCGAGAAGATAAGGGTTTATTGCGTTTGAATGCGAGGCTGTGATGTGCCTGAAGACAAAGGTAGGCGGGGCCAGAAGGTGAAGTTGGGTGGTGCTAGATCGCGGAGGTGTGCTGGTATTTAAGGCAAGGGTTAGGTATTCATAAAAGCGAAGGTGAGATGGGCCAAAAGACGATGTTGGGCAGAGTTGGAAGGGGGAAGGTCTTGAGGGTGAAGGTGGGATGGGCCTAAAGATGTAGGTCGGCTGCACCTGAAGACGTTGGTGGAATGGGCCAGAAGGAAGGAAGGAAGGAAGGAAGGAAGGAAGGAAGGAAGGAAGGAAGGAAGGAAGTGAGGGAGGGAGGGAGGGAGAGGGAGAGGGAGAGGGAGAGAGAGAGAGAGAGAGAGAGAGAGAGAGAGAGAGAGAGAGAGAGAGAGAGAGAGAGATGAGAGAGAGAGAGAGAGAGAATTATCTAATTTTTGTATGGGCTAGAAGGCAAACATGAGATGGGCTTGAAGGCGAGGGAGAGCTAGACAAAAAAGGCGAGGGTGAGCTGGCCCTGAAGGTGAGGCTAGATTTGTCCAGAAATCGAGTGTCAGGTGGAGCTGAAGGCGAGGGTGGAATGGGCCTGAATGTGATTGTGGGCCGATCTAAGGGCAAGGGTTTGCTTTTCATCACGGCGAGAGTGGAATGGGCCTGAGAAAGTGGTTACCTGCGCCTGAAAATGAGGGTGGGCTCGGGAGTAAAGTGAAAATGGACGTGGCCTGAAGTCTAGAGTGGGTTGGGGCTGAAGGCGAGGTTGAGCTACGTTTGAGGGCATTGGTAGGATGGCACTGACGGGAAAACTGGGATATCCCTGAAAACGAGGATGGGCTGGGCCAAAAGGCCTCCATGGCCTGGGTCGGAAGTCGAAAATGGAATGGGTCTGTAGACGAGGATGAGCTGGTCATGAATGCGAATGTAAGCTTGACATTAAGGCGAAGTTGGGATGGGCCAGAAGGCGAAGGTGGGATGAGCCTGAAGACAATGGTGGGTAGAGCCTGAATGCGAGCTTGAGGTAGGTTTGGGCCAGAAGTCGATGGTGGGATGTCCCTGAAGGCAAGTGTAGTCAGGAAAAGAAGGCGAGGACAGGTTCGGCTGGAAGAGGAAGGTGGGTTGTGTCTGCAGACAAGGAAGAGCTGGGCCTAAAGGAGAGTGTGAGCTTGACCTGAAGGTTAAGGTCAAATAGGCAAGAAGGCAATGGTGGGATTGGTTTGAAGACGATGGTGGCCAAACACTGAAGGCGATGGTGAGATGGGTTGAAGGTGAGTGTGGTATGCGACTGATAGCGAACGTGGACTTAATAGGAGGAGGAGGAGGGTTGGAATGAAGTCGTTGCTGGGATGGGCCTGAAGGCGAGGGTGAGACAGGATAGTATTTGAGGGTTGGATGGGGAAGAAGGCATGTGTGAGATGGGATTAATGTGAGGGTTGGATTGACTTGAAGAAGGTGGGCTAGGTCTGCAGGAGAGGTTTGGGCGGGGTTTGAAGGTGAATGTGGGTTCGAAGTGATGGGAATGTTGGTCTAGGAGTAAAAGCGAGAATAACCTGGGACAGAGAGCGAAAGGGGCGGCTGTCAATATGCGAGTGGAATGAGCATGAAGGAAGGTAAGATGAGTTTCTAGTGGAGGGTGGGATGGTCCAGAAAGCAAGGGTGGGATGGGCTTGAAGAAGAGGGTGGGATAGAATTGAAAAAGAGGGTGGGCAGGGCATGAAGGAAAGGTTGGGCCTGACCAGAAGGTGAAGATGAGAAGGGAATGAAGACTAGGTTGGGCTAGGACTGAAAATGAGAGTAGGCTGGGCTAGATGGTGATAAGGGCCGGGCCTGAAGGTGTGGATGGGAAAGGCCTGAAGGCGAGGGTGAGATGGTCTTGCTGGTAAGCGTGGAAAGGTGAGAAGATAAGTGTTTAATGCATTTGAATGCGAGTGTGTGATGTGCCTGAAGGCGAAGGTAGGCGGGTCCAGAAGGTGAAGTTAGTTGGGGCCAGAAGGCGAAGGTGTGCTGGTATTTATGGCAAGGGTTAGATAGTCCTAAAACTGAAGGTGAGATCGGCCGAAAGACGATGTTGTGCTGAGCTGAAAGGGGGAAGGTCTTGAGGGTGAAGTTGGGATGGGTCTAAAGATCTAGGTCGGCTGCTCCTGAAAGCGTGGGTGGAATTCGCCAGAAGGGGGGGAGAGAGAGAGAGAGAGAGAGAAGAGAGAAGAGAGAAGAAGAGAGAAGAAGAGAGAAGAGAGAAGAGAGAAGAGAGAGAGAGAGAGAGAGAGAGAGAGAGAGAGAGAGAGAGAGAGAGAGAGAGAGAGAGAGAGAGAGAGAGAGAGAGAGAGAGAGAGAGAGAGAGAGAGAGAGAGAGAGAGAGAGAGAGAGAGAGAGAGAGAGAGAGAGAGAGAGGAGAGAGAGAGAGAGAGAGAGAGAGAGAGGAGAGAGAGAGAGAGAGAGAGAGAGAGAGAGAGAGAGAGAGAGAGAGACGAGAGAGAGAGAGAGAGAGAGAGAGAGGAGAGAGAGAGAGAGATGAGAGAGAGAGATGAGAGAGAGAGAAGAGAGAAGAGAGAGAGACGAGAGAGAGAGAAGAGAGAGAGAGAGAGAGAGAGAGAGAGAGAGAGAATTATCTAATTTTTGTATGGGCTAGAAGGCAAACATGAGATGGGCTTGAAGGCGAGGGAGAGCTAGACAAAAAAGGCGAGGGTGAGCTGGCCCTGAAGGTGAGGCTAGATTTGTCCAGAAATCGAGTGTCAGGTGGAGCTGAAGGCGAGGGTGGAATGGGCCCTGAATGTGATTGTGGGCCGATCTAAGGGCAAGGGTTTGCTTTTCATCACGGCGAGAGTGGAATGGGCCTGAGAAAGTGGTTACCTGCGCCTGAAAATGAGGGTGGGCTCGGGAGTAAAGTGAAAATGGACGTGGCCTGAAGTCTAGAGTGGGTTGGGGCTGAAGGCGAGGTTGAGCTACGTTTGAGGGCATTGGTAGGATGGCACTGACGGGAAAACTGGGATATCCCTGAAAACGAGGATGGGCTGGGCCAAAAGGCCTCCATGGCCTGGGTCGGAAGTCGAAAATGGAATGGGTCTGTAGACGAGGATGAGCTGGTCATGAATGCGAATGTAAGCTTGACATTAAGGCGAAGTTGGGATGGGCCAGAAGGCGAAGGTGGGATGAGCCTGAAGACAATGGTGGGTAGAGCCTGAATGCGAGCTTGAGGTAGGTTTGGGCCAGAAGTCGATGGTGGGATGTCCCTGAAGGCAAGTGTAGTCAGGAAAAGAAGGCGAGGACAGGTTCGGCTGGAAGAGGAAGGTGGGTTGTGTCTGCAGACAAGGAAGAGCTGGGCCTAAAGGAGAGTGTGAGCTTGACCTGAAGGTTAAGGTCAAATAGGCAAGAAGGCAATGGTGGGATTGGTTTGAAGACGATGGTGGCCAAACACTGAAGGCGATGGTGAGATGGGTTGAAGGTGAGTGTGGTATGCGACTGATAGCGAACGTGGACTTAATAGGAGGAGGAGGAGGGTTGGAATGAAGTCGTTGCTGGGATGGGCCTGAAGGCGAGGGTGAGACAGGATAGTATTTGAGGGTTGGATGGGGAAGAAGGCATGTGTGAGATGGGATTAATGTGAGGGTTGGATTGACTTGAAGAAGGTGGGCTAGGTCTGCAGGAGAGGTTTGGGCGGGGTTTGAAGGTGAATGTGGGTTCGAAGTGATGGGAATGTTGGTCTAGGAGTAAAAGCGAGAATAACCTGGGACAGAGAGCGAAAGGGGCGGCTGTCAATATGCGAGTGGAATGAGCATGAAGGAAGGTAAGATGAGTTTCTAGTGGAGGGTGGGATGGTCCAGAAAGCAAGGGTGGGATGGGCTTGAAGAAGAGGGTGGGATAGAATTGAAAAAGAGGGTGGGCAGGGCATGAAGGAAAGGTTGGGCCTGACCAGAAGGTGAAGATGAGAAGGGAATGAAGACTAGGTTGGGCTAGGACTGAAAATGAGAGTAGGCTGGGCTAGATGGTGATAAGGGCCGGGCCTGAAGGTGTGGATGGGAAAGGCCTGAAGGCGAGGGTGAGATGGTCTTGCTGGTAAGCGTGGAAAGGTGAGAAGATAAGTGTTTAATGCATTTGAATGCGAGTGTGTGATGTGCCTGAAGGCGAAGGTAGGCGGGTCCAGAAGGTGAAGTTAGTTGGGGCCAGAAGGCGAAGGTGTGCTGGTATTTATGGCAAGGGTTAGATAGTCCTAAAACTGAAGGTGAGATCGGCCGAAAGACGATGTTGTGCTGAGCTGAAAGGGGGAAGGTCTTGAGGGTGAAGTTGGGATGGGTCTAAAGATCTAGGTCGGCTGCTCCTGAAAGCGTGGGTGGAATTCGCCAGAAGGGGGGGAGAGAGAGAGAGAGAGAGAGAGAAGAGAGAAGAGAGAAGAAGAGAGAAGAGAGAAGAAGAGAGAAGAGAGAGAAGAGAGAGAGAGAGAGAGAGAGAGAGAGAGAGAGAGAGAATGAGAGAGAGAGAGGGAGAGAGAGAGAGAGTGAGGAGAGAGAGAGAGATGAGAGAGAGAGATGAGAGAGAGAGAGAGAGAGAGAGAGAGAGAGAGAGAGAGAGAGAGAGAGAGAAGAGAGAGAGAGAAGAGAGAGAGAGTGAGAGAGTGAGAGAGAGAGAGGAGGAGAGAGAGTGATGTGAGAGAGGAGAGAGAGAGAGAGAGAGAGTGAGAGAGAGAGAGGAGAGAGTGAGAGAGAGAGAGAGTGAGAGAGAGATTGAGAGAGAGAGAGAGAGAGAGAGAGAGAGAGAGAGAAGAGAGATAGAGAGGAGAGAGAGAGAGAGAGAGAGAGATGAGAGATGAGTGAGAGAGAGAGAGAGCGATGAGAGGAGAGAGAGAGAGAGTGGAGGAGAGAGAGAGGAGGAGAGAGAGAGAGATGAAGAGAGTGAGAGAGAGGAGAGAGAGAGAGAGATTGAGAGAGAGAGAGAAGAGAGAGAGAGGACGAGGAGAGATGTGAGAGAAGAGAGAGAGAGAGAGAGAGAGAGAGAGAGAGAGAGAGAGAGAGAGAGAGGACTGATCTAGTTTTTGTATGGGCTAGAAGGCAAAGGTGAGAACGGCTTAAAGGCGAGAGAGAGCTAGACAAAAAAGGCGAGGATGAGCTGGCCCTGAAGGTGAGGCTAGGATGGTTCAGAAAGCGAGTGTCAGGTGGAGCTGAAGGCGAGGATGGAGTGGACCTGAAGGTGATTGTGGGCCGATCTAATCACAGGGGTGTGCTTTTCATGACCGCGAGAGTGGAATTGGTCTTAGAAAGTGGTTATCTCGTCCTGAAAATGAGGGTGGGCTCGGGAAGAAAGTGAAAATGGAATTGGCCTGAAGGCTAGAATGGGTTGGGCCTGAAGGCGAGGTTGAACTACGTTTGAGGGCATTAGTAGGATGGAACTGATGGGAATGCTGGGATATGCATTAAGACGAGGTTGGGCTGTGCCAAAAGGCCTCCATGGTCTGGGTCCGAAGTCGAAAATGGAATGGGTCTGTAGACGATAATGAGCTGGGCCTGAGGGTGAATGTAAGCTTGACATGAAGGCTAAGGAGGGACGGGCCAGAAGGCGAAGGTGGGATTGGCCTGAAGAAGAGGGTGGGTAGAGCCTGAATGCGAGCTTGAGGTAGGTTTGGGCCAGAAGTCGAAGGTGGGATGTCCCTGAAGACGAGTGTAGTCAGGAAAAGAAGGCGAGGACAGGTTCGGCTGGAAGGGGAAGGTGGGTTGTATCTGCAGACGAGGATGAGCTGGGCCTAAAGGAGAGTGTGAGCTTGACCTGAAGGTTAAGGTCAAATAGGCAAGAAGGAAATGGTGGGATGGGTTTGAAGACGACGGTGGCCAAATACTGAAGGCGATGGTGAGATGGTTTGAAGGTGAGTTTGATATGCGACTAATAGCGAACATGGGCTGCAATAGGAGGAGGAGGAGGGTTGGAATGAAGTCGTTGCTGGGATGTGCCTGAAGGCGAGGGTGAAATAGGCTAGTATTTGAAGGTTGGATGGGGAAGAAGGCATGGGTGAGATGAGATGAATGTGAGGGTTGGATTGACTTGAAGAAGATGGGCTGGGTCTGCAAGAGAGGTTCGGGCGGGGTTTGAAGGTGAATGTGGATTGGAAGTGATGGGAATGTTGGTCTAGGAGTAAAAGCGAGAATAGCCTGGGACAGAGAGCGAAGTTGGGCGGCTTTCAATATGCGAGTGGAATGAGCCTGAAGGGAGGTAAGATGAGCTTCTAGGCGAGGGTGGGATGGGCCAGAAAGCAATTGTGGGATGGGCTTTAATGCGAGGGTGGGATAAAATTGAAAAAGAGGGTGGGCAGGGTATGAAGGAAAGGTTGGGCCGGACCAGAGGGTGAAGATGAGAAGGGAATGAAGACTATGTTGGGCTAGGACTGAAAATGAGAGTAGGCTGGGCTAGAAGGCGATAGGGGCCGGGCCTGAAGGTGTGGATGGTAGAGGCCTGAAGGCGAGGGTGAGATGGTCTTGTAGGTAAGCTTGGAAAGGCGAGAAGATAAGTGTTTAATGCGTTTGAATGCAATGGTGTGATGTGCTTGAAGGCGAAGGTAGGCGGGGCCAGAGGATGAAGTTAGTTGAGGCCAGAAGGCGAAGGTGTGCTGGTATTAATGGGAAGGGTTAGCTAGTCCCAAAAGCGAAGGTGGGATCAGCCGAAAGACGATGTTGGGCTGAGCTGGAAGGTGGAAGTTCTTGAGGGTGAAGTTGGGATGGGTCTAAAGATGTAGGTCGGCTACGCCTGAAGGCGTGGGTGGTATGGGCCAGAAAAGAGAGAGAGAGAGAGAGAGAGAGAGAGAGAGAGAGAGAGAGAGAGAGAGAGAGAGAGAGAGAGAGAGAGAGAGAGAGAGAGAGAGAGAGAGAGAGAGAGAGAGAGAGAGAGAGAGAGAGAGAGAGAGAGAGAGAGAGAGAGAGAGAGAGAGAGAGAGAGAGAGAGAGAGAGAGAGAGAGAGAGAGAGAGAGAGAGAGAGAGAGAGAGAGAGAGAGAGAGAGAGAGAGAGAGAGAGAGAGAGAGAGAGAGAGAGAGAGAGAGAGAGAGAGAGAGAGAAGAGAGAGAGAGAGAGAGAGAGAGAGAGAGAGAGAGAGAGAGAGAGAGAGAGAGAGAGAGAGAGAGAGAGAGAGAGAGAGAGAGAGAGAGAGAGAGAGAGAGAGAGAGAGAGAGAGAGAGAGAGAGAGAGAGAGAGAGAGAGAGAGAGAGAGAGAGAGAGAGAGAAGAGAGAGAGAGAGAGAGAGAGAGAGAGAGAGAGAGAGAGAGAGAGAGAGAGAGAGAGAGAGAGAGAGAGAGAGAGAGAGAGAGAGAGAGAGAGAGAGAGAGAGAGAGAGAGAGAGAGAAGAGAGAGAGAGAGAGAGAGAGAGAGAGAGAGAGAGAGAGAGAGAGAGAGAGAGAGAGAGAGAGAGAGAGAGAGAGAGAGAGAGAGAGAGAGAGAGAGAGAGAGAGAGAGAGAGAGAGAGAGAAGAGAGAGAGGAGAGAGAGAGAGAGAGAGAGAGAGAGAGAGAGAGAGAGAATGATATGGTTTTTGTATGGGCTAGAAGGCAAAAGTGAGATGGGCTTGAAGGCGAGGGAGAGCTAGACTAAAACGGCGAGGGTGAGATGGCCCTGAAGGTGAGGCTACGATGGTCCAGAAAGCGAGGGTGAGGTGGATCTGAAGGAGAGTATGGAATGTGCCTGAAGGTGATTGTGGGCCGATCTAACCGCGAGAGTTTGCTTTTCAGGACGGCGAGAGTGGAATGGGCCTGAGAAAGTGGTTACCTCGGCCTGAAAATGAGGGTGGGCTCGGGAAGAAAGTGAAGATGGACTTGGTCTGAAGGCTAGGGTCTGATGGGCCTGAAGGCGAGGTTGAGCTAGGTTTGAGGGCATTAGTAGGATGGACCTGACGGGAATGTTGGGATATGCCTGAAGACGAGGGTTGGCTGGGCCAAAAGGCCTCCATGGTGTGGGTCAGAAGTCGAGAAAGGAATGGGTCTGTAGACGAGAGTGAGCTTTGCTTGAGGGTGAATGTAAGCTTGACATGATGAGTAAGGAGGGATGGGCCAGAAAGCCAAGGTGGGATGGGCCTGAAGACTTGGTGGGTAGAGCCTGAATGTGAGCTTAAGGTAGGTTTGGGCCAGAAGTCGATGGTGGGATGTCCCTGAAGACGAGTGTAATCAGGAAAAGAAGGCTAGGACAGTTTCGGCTGGAAGAGGAAAGTGGGTTGTCCCTTTAGACGAGGATGAGCTGGGCCTAAAGGAGAGTGTGAGCTTGACCTGAAGGTTAAGGTCAAATGGGCAAGAAGGCAATGGTGGGATGGATTTGAAGACGACGGTGGCCAAATACTGAAGGCGATGGTGAGATGGGTTGAAGGTGAGTGTGGTATGCGGCTGAAAGCGAACGTGGGCTGTAATAGGAGGAGGAGGAGGGTTGGAATGAAGTCGTTGGTGGGATGGGCCTGAAGGCAAGGTTGAGATAGGCTAGTATTTGGGGGTTGGATGGGAAAGAAGGCATGGGTGAGATGGGATGCATGTGAGGGTTGGATTGACTTGATGAAGATGGGCTGGGTCTGAATGAGAGGTTTGGGTAGGGTTAGAAGGTGGATGTGGGTTGGAAGTGTTGGGAATGGTGGTCTAGGAGTAAAAGCGAGAATAGCCTGAGACGGAGGGTCTGATGCGTTTGAAGGTGATGATCGGATAGGCTTCAAGGCGAGTGCTCGATGGGTTTAGAAGTGAGGGTCTAATGGGCTTATAGGCGAGGGCCTGATGGGCTTAAAGGCGAAGGTCTTATAGGCTTGAGGGCGATAGACAAAGCGGCCTTGAAGGCGACGATCTGATGGGGTTGAAGGCGTGCGTTTGATGGGGTTGAAGGTGAGGGTCTTATGGGCTTGAATGCAAGGATCTGATGGACTTGACGGCGAGGGTCTGATGGGCTTGTAGGAGAGGGTCTTTTTGGTTATGAAGGCGTGGGTCTGATGGGTTTGAAGGCGTTGGTCGGATGGAATTGAAGGCAAGGATCTGGTGGGATTGAAGGCGTGTGCTTGACCTGCTTGAAGGCGAGGGATTAATGAGCTTGCAGGAAGGGTCTCTTACTTTTGAAGGCTAGGGTCTAATGGGTTTGAAGCTAAGCGTCTGATGGTCTTGAAGTCGAGGGTCTGATGGGCTTGAAGGCGAGGAGTCTTATGAGTTTGAAATCGTGGGTCTAATGAGGCTTGAAGGCGAGGGTCTTTGTGCTTGAAGAAGAGGGTTTATGGGCATGAAGTCGAGGGTGTCATTGGCTTAAAGGTGAGGGTGTGATTGGCTTGGGACGGGGTCAGATGTGCTTGAAGGATAGGGCTGATGGGCTTGACGGAGAAGGTTTCATGGGGTGAAGGCGAGGGCTCTGATGGGTTAAAAGGGATGGGTCTGATGGGCTTGAGCGTGGGGATGATGGCTT
>NW_027264138.1:0-12239 GCF_036320965.1 Panulirus ornatus | reverse complement strand
GTCTTCTGCTGTACTTCCCATTGTTTTCTGCTGTACCTCCGGTTGCTTCTGCTCCATTTTTCAGGTTGTTTCTTGTGAATCTCCAGGTTTTCTTCTGCTGAACCTCGGGGTTGTCGCCGGGCTGAAAACCTTTCAAGCTTTTTCCTTCCCCCCCCGGTTTTTTTTCTGTGCCCCTCCAATTGTCTTCTGGTACCCCCCCCCCATTTTGTCTTCTGCTACAACTAGGGGTTTTTTTTTTGCTGTACTTCATTTGTCTCCTGCTTTTTTTCCTTTTCCCGGTTGTCTTCTGCTGCCCCTTTCCCGGGGGCTGTTTGATTCACTTCGGGGTTGTCTTCTGCTGTCCCTTTCAAGCTGTTTGTTACCTTTTTTTTTTTTTTTGTTTTCACCTCCAGGTCTTTTTCTGTTTGACCTACAGGTTGTCTTTTGTTTTCCCCTTTCCAAGTTGTTTTCTGTTGTACCCTCCAGGATGTCTTTTTTGCTATCCCTTTCGGGTTCACTTTCTGCTTAATCCCCAAAGTTGTTGCTACTGTACCCCCCCAGGTTGTTTTCCCCGCTGAAACCTTCAATCCATTTTTTTCCCCTCTGGTTTATCTGCTGCACCTTCAGGTTGTCTTCTGCTGCCCTTCAGGTTGTCTTCGCTCCCATCTCAGGTTGGGCCCCTTTCTTTTTTTACACCACAGGTTTTTATTCTGCGTACCCCCGGGAAAAATTTCCCCCCTGCACCCCCGATTGCCCTTCTGGGACCTCCAGGTTGTCTTCGTTGTAACTCCATTTTGTCCTCTGCTCCACCGTTAGGTTATCTTCTCCCGCCCTTAATTTGTATAGTGCTGTACCTTTCAAGTTGTCGGGCTGATGTACCTCCTGGTTGTCTGATACTGTACCCCCTTTTGGTTGGGGCTCTGCTGTACCTCCATGCTGCCCTTTCTATTGTACCCCCAGGGATCTTCTGCTGCACCCCCCACCTTTTGTCTTCTTTTTTTCCCCCCACCTCAGGTTGCCCTTCTGCTGTATTTCCCCAGGTAGTCGCTGCTATACCCCCAGGTTGTCCTCGGGGCTGTCCCTAGGTTGTTTTGCCCGCATCTCCAGGCTGTCTTCTGCTGAAACCCCCGGGTTGATTTTTCTTCTCTATTTTCCAGGTTGCCCCTCTGCTGTACCCCCCGGTTGTCTTTTTCTGTACCTCCGGGTTTGGGCCCTTTTGGGCCGGGGGGTCCTCCAGGTTCTCTTCTGTTTTGTCCCCCTTTTTCCAAGGTCTTTTCCCAGGAACCCTTTCCATTTCTGTTTTCCTGCCCGGTCTAGGTTGCCCCTTATTTTGAACCCCCAGTTGCCCCTTGGGTTGTAAATTAACGTTGTTTTCGGTTGAAAAACCTTTGCATTTTTGTCGGCTGCTCTCCTTTTGTACCCCCAAGGTTGTCTTCTGTTTAAAAACCTTAATTTTTTGGAAACCCCTTTTTGGGTTTTTTAAAAAACTTATTCGGGTTTTTGTTTTCTCCCTTTTCCCTCCATTTAAAGTTTTTGCTCACCCTCCAGCTTTTCTTCTGCTGAAACCTTCGGTTTTGCCCCACTTCTTTACCCTCTAGGTTGAATTACTCCCAACCCGGGGTTGGCTTGTTGACCCCCCCCCCAAAAATTTTCAGGTTGTCATTTGCTGCACTTCCCGATTTGTCGGGTCTGTCCCTTTCCAGGTTGCCTTGTTTTCCCCCTTCCCAAGGTTTTCGGTTGCTAAACTTAAAAAAGTTTTTATTATTTTTGCGGGGTCCCTTCAGCTTTCTTCTTTTTTTCCCCCCTCCGGGGTTGTCTTCGGAAAAACACCTCCAGGTTTTTTCCTCGGGTTTTAAAACCCCAAAGGTTTTTTCCTCGCTCCCACCAGGTTATCTTCCTACCACCTACAGGTTTTTGGGTGCTGTACCCCCCCAGGTTATCAACGGCGGGGGAAAACCGGGTTTTGGGGCTATTGCGTTCCACCATTTTGTCCGTAATGCTTTTTTTCCCCTTTTAAATTTCTTCTGCTGACCCTTTAAGGTTTTTTGCTTTTTACTTTTTCCCTCCCCCATTTTTTGTTTTTTTAACTTTTAACCCTCTTTGGCTGTCTTCTGCTTACCTTAAAATATTTGTTTCCCCCCAGGTTTTTTTCCTGTTAAAACCCTCCGGGGTTTTTTCTTCTGCTGCCCCTTTCACGGGTTGCTGCGGGGTTACCCCGGGGGTTGTTCATTCGGCTGTACTTCTAGGTTTCTTCTGCTGCTTCTCAGGTTGTGTTCTGAGGTCCCTTTCCAAGTTGCCCTCTGCTGTCCCTTCCCAGGTTCTCTTCTGCTGCCCCTTCAGGTTTTTTGCTGAAAAACCAGTCTGTCCCCTGCCATTTCCCGGGTTTGGTTTTTTCTTTTAAAACCCTCCAATTGTCCTTTGTTGTACTTTAAAATTGGGTTTTTTGTGCCCTAAAGGGTTGTCTTTCCCTGAAAACCTTTAAAGTTGTAAATCTGCGGCACCCTTCAGGTTGTCTTTCCGGTGAAATCTTAAAGGTTGCCCCCCTCCCCTGCACTTTCACATTGTCTTTTTTGCTTGTAACTTCCGGTTTTTTTCTCCTTTCCCCCAGTTTGTCTCTGATGCACCCCCCGGGTTTTTTGGGGCTGTAACTCCATTTTTCCCTTGCTCCACAAAAAAGTTATTTCTGCTGATTTTACCGGTTTGTATACTGCTGTCCCAAAACCGGGTTTTTCGTTTTTTTTGGTGCCCTCTATCTTCAAGCTTTTTTGCTTCACCTCCGGGTTTTGTTTCTCCCGGGCCAACCGCGGGGGCTGTTTCTTCTTTTACTTCCGGGGTGTCCTCTGTTTGCCCCCCTTCCCGGTTTTTAAAAACTTATCCTTTCCAGTCTGCCCTTTTGAAATTTCCGGGTTTGTCTTCCTGTTGAACCCCCCAATTTGTACTTTCCCTATACATTCAATTTGTTTTCCCTGCTGTACTTCGGTTTAGCCCTGCCCCAAAACCTCCACTTTCTTCTGCTGTCCCTTCATTGTTTTCTTTTCAAACCTCTAGGTTGACATTTTACTCCACCCCTCCAGGTTGTTTTGGCCCCCATCTTAAATTTGTTTTCCTGCTTTTACTTCCAGTTTGTCTGCTGTGACCTCCAGGTTTTTCCTTCCTTGCCCCCAAACCTTCAGGTTGTCTTCTGCACACTTCAGGTTTATACGGCTGTAAACCCCTTAAAAGCTTTTCTTCCCTTTTACCTCCAGATAGTTTCTGATACACTCCGGTTTGTCTTCTGCTGTAACCCCCGGGTTTTTATCTGTTTTTCCCACTCAGGTTATCTTTTTCGCATTTAAAACAGGTTGATGCGTGTACCCCGGTTTTTTCTGCTGTACACCCGGGTTGGGTCTTTGCGGGTTCCCCCATGTTGTTTCTCCTTTATTTTTCCAAAATTGTCTTCGGGAAAGCTCCCAGATTGCCCTTTGTGTCCTCCATTTTATCTTCTGCTGTCCCCCCCAAGTTTGCTCGGCTGTTTCCCTCCGGGTTTGTCTTTTTACTTTAACCTAAAGGGAAATCTTTCTGCTGTACCTTCACGCTGTTTGATTCCCCTTTCAAGTTTTTGGGCCCTGCTGAAAACCTTCAACGGGTTTGATTTCCCCTTTTCGGGTTTTTTTTTTTTTGACCTCCAGGTTTTCTTTTTGCTGCCCTCACGTTTTTTTTTGCTTTTTCCCCTCCATGTTTTTCATAGGGGACTTCTAGGTTGTTACTGCTGCCCCCCAGGTTGTCTTCTGCTGTCCCGGGTTGTTTTCCCCTGTGTACTTTCCAGGCTACCCTTGCTGTACCCCCAAGGTTCTCCCGGGGCTGCCCCTTCCCGGTCTTTTGCAGAAACTCCAGTCTGCCCCCTGCATTTCCCATTTTTTTGTCTTTTTTTTGAACCCCCAAAGTTGTCTCGGGCTGTACATTCATTTTAAAATTTTCAGCTGTCCCTACAGGCTATTTTTTTCCTTTTCCCCCTCCAGGTTGTCTTGTGCCCCATTTTTAAAAGGTTGTTTTCTCCCTTTTACCACCGGTTTTTTTCTTTTCCCCTCCGGGTTTTTCTTCTCCTTTGTCCCTCCAGGTTGTCTTCTGTTTAAAACCCCCAAAGGTTTTCTTTGCTGTAACCCGGTTATCCTCTGCTTAAAATTTCCCGGTTATCTTCTGCTGACTTACGGTTGTAAATTTTCTGTACCCCCTTTTTTAACTTTGCTTTTACCCCCCCTTTGTCCCCTGCTGTTCCTCCAGGTTGTCTTCTACGTACCTCCAGTTGTTTTTTGTTTGAAAACTAAAAAGGTTTTTTTTTCCCCTTTGAAATTCCTTTTTGTCTGTTCGGGAAATCTCCAGGTTTTTTCCCCTTGCGGGGGCCTCTAAGGTTTTTCTTCCCTGAAACTTCCTTTGTTGTCTGCTACTGTACTTCCATTTTTGTTTTCTTGCTGTAATTCCCAAAGGTTATTTTTGCTATTTTTTTGTTTGTTTCTCCGGGTTCCTCCAGGTTGTCTTTTACTCTCCCCCCCCCAAGGTTTACTTCTCTTTTACCCTTAAGCTTTTTGATTCACCTTCTGGTTGCTTCGGGGGTGTTAACCTCTAGGGTTGTTTTTGGGCTGTACCCCCAGGTTATTTCGCGGTCCCTTAAAAGCTTTTTGTTTCACACCCAAGTTTTTTTTTCTGCTGCATTTCCAGGTTGTCTTCGGTTCACCCCCCAGGTTGTTTTTCTTTTAGCAATACGGGTTCCCCTTCTCCCTGAAAACCCCCGGGTTTTTCCCCCCGGGGTTTCTTCCCTCCATTTTTCCGTCCCCAGGTTTTTCTTCTGCTGAAACCTCCCAGGTGTTTTCGGGCCTGTACCCCCAGGTGTCTTTTTGCTGTCCCTCCGGTTGCCCTTCCCTGCTGAAACCCAGGTTGTCTTTCTGACCCTCCAGGTTGCCTTCTGCTGTTCCTCCGGGTTGTCTTCTGCTGTACCTCCAGGTTTTTCTTCTCTGAAACCCCCGGGGTTCTTTTCCCTGCTGTACCTCCATTGTCCCCTGCTGTACCCCTTTTTTTAAGGTTGTTTTCTGCGGGAAACCTCCAGGTTTTTCACTGCTGAACCTCTGGGGTTGTCTTCCCCTTTGGAAACCCCGGGCCTGTTTTTGGGCTGAAACCCCCCGGGTTGACTTTTCTGTATTTTCTTTTGTCCTCTGCTGTCCCTTCCAGGTTGCCCTCTGGGGTACCCAAAGGTTCTCTTCTGCGGGCACTCCCCGGTTTTTTCCCTAAACCCTCCATCTGTCTTTTTCACTTCCAGGTTTTTCTTAGGTTGACCTCCAAGTTGCCCTTTTTGTTGTACATTAAAATTGTTTTCGGGTTGTCCCGGCATTTTGTCTCCCCGCCCGGGTTGTTTTCTCCTCCCACCTTCGGGTTGTCTTCTGCTGTATTCCAGATTGTCGCTGCTGTACCCCCCCGGTTTGCCCTCTGCCCCCCTTCAGGTTGTTTTCCCTGTTTACATTTAAGGTTTTATACTGTGTCCTCCGGGCTTTCTTTTTTTGAAACCTCCGGGTTGTCTTCTAAAAAGGGCCCCCAGGCTGTCTTCTGGTGAAAATTCCCGGGGTTTTACTTCTGCTCCAAATCAGGTTATCATTTGCTCCCTTAAAAAGGTTTGTATTTTGCTGCCCTTCCGGTTATCTTCAGCTCACCCCAGGTTTGCTCGGGGCTGAAACCCCCAATTTTGCCCTTCCGCGGGCCCTCGGGGTTATCTTTGGCTGTACCTCGGTTTTTGTGCTCTGCTTTTCCCCCTCCAGGTTGTCTTTTTTACTGTCCCTTTGGATGTCTTTTGCTGTACCCCCAGTTTGTTTTCTGCTTTTACTCTGGGGTTATCTTTGCTGAAACCTTTCAAAAATATTTTTTTCACTTTCCCTTTTTTTTCCGGCTGCCCCCCGGGGTTCTTCTGCTGCCCCTACACGGGGGCGGGTGCTGTACCTGGGGGTTTTGTAAACTGCCCCCACCCCCGGTTGTCCTGCTGTACCCCACCTTGTCTGCTGTGTATCTCCGGTTTGGTTTCTGCCCATCTTCGGGTTGTCTTTTTGGGGGAAATCCCCGGGTTTTTTTTGGGTTCCCTCGAGGGGTCGTCCGCGGGATTTTTAAGCAATTTCCTTCCCTCCGGTTTTTTTCTGCTGCCCTCCAGTTTGGGCTTCGGGTACCCCCCTACGGGTTTCTTCTGAAAAAAACCTATGGTTTTTTTTTCTCCCTTAAAATTTCCGGTTGTTGCCCCACCCTCCGGTTTGGGCTTCTGCTGCCCTTCGAGCGTTTGTTTCATTTTCCAGGGTTTCTTTTTTCTTTTTTTTTAAACCTAAAGGGGTTTTTCCCCCTTCAGTTTTTTTTTGCTTACCCCCATCGTTTTCTGCTGCACCACGGGTTTGTTTTCGCTGTGCCCCCCAAGGGGGGGCTCGTTGTACCCCCAGGTTTGTCTTCTGCATACCTTCAGGCACTTTCTGCTTATTCCAGGTTTGCCCTGCTACGGGAACCCCCAGGGGGTTTTCGGCTGCCCTTTCAACTCATTCCTTCACCTCTGGGTTTATCTGCAAAAATTTGGGTTTGGGCCCTGCGGGCCCCTTTCGGGTTTGGTCTTCTGCTCCTCACAGGTTGCTTCTGGCCATCTTCAGGGTTGTCCCCGCAACACTCACAGGTTTTTATTCTGCTGTACCCCAGGTTTTTTTCCCCTGCACCCCCAGATTGCCTTTAAAGGCACCTCCAGGGGGGTCTTCGCCCGGGAACCCCGGGGGTTGGGTCCTCTGCTCCCCCTTCGGGTTATCTTCTGCTGAAACAAAGGGTTGGGAAAATTTGGCTGTCCCTTTAAAGTTTTTCTGCTGATGTACCCCCCGGGGTGTCGGGAATGTCCCTGGGGGGTTGTGCTCTGCTGTCCCTCCATGCTGTCTTCTTTTGGACCTGCACGCTATCTTCGCGGAACCTCCCGTTGTCATCTTCCTGCACCTACAAGGGTCTTCTGCTGAAATTCCCAAGGGATCGCTGCAAAAACCCCGGGTTTGTCATCTGCGTACCTCTAGGTTGTTTTCCCCCCCCCTCCCAGGCGGGTTCCTCCCTGTCCCAAACCGGGGGTTGATTTTTCCCTATTTCCCCGGGGTTGCCCCTTGCTGTACCCCAGGGGGGCCTTTTTGCGTACCCCGGTTTGGTCCTCTGCGGGGTACCCCGGGTTCTTTTGGCGGGTACTTTGGTTTTTTTCATGAACCTCCCCCCCCGTCTCCGGCACTTCAGGGGGCGTTTTTGGGGAACCTCCAATTTTGGGGCCTTTTGTTGAAAATTTAAAAGGTTTTTTTTGTTGTACCTGCATTTTGGTCTGCTGCTCCCCCCTTTTTGGGGTCCCCGGGGTTTTTCCCGGGTTGGGAAACCTCCGGGGTTGTTTTTCCCTTTTAAAACCCTAATTTGTTTTTTGCATACATTCGGGGTTGTTTTTTTTTCGGTACCCCCAGTTAGTCTGCCCCCCCCACTTTCTTCTGCTTTTACCTTCAGGTTGTCCACTTCTCCCCCTTTTGGGGTTGACCCTACTCCACCTCCGGGGTTGGGTTTTGGGGCCCCTTTCTTCGGGTTTGGGCTTCTGCTGTACTTCCAGTTTGGGTCCGGGTGCTGTACCTCCGGGGTTGCCCGCTGCCCTTCGGGTTTGTCGTCTGTACACTTATTTTTATACTCTTTTCCTTTTCAGCTTTTCTTCGTCCCCCCGGGGTTGTCTTCTGATACACCCCGGGTTGTCTACGGGGGGGAAACCCCATTTTTTCCTTTTGGCCCACACTCGGGTTATTTTGCCCACCTCCCGGTTTTGTAGCGCGGGTACCCCGGGTTTATCTAAAGCTGGGCACCCCGGGGTTTTGGGGTTTCTGTTTTCCTCCATTTTGGGTCTTCTGCGTACCCCAGTTATCTTCTCTGTCCTTCGGGTTTTGGGGCCTACTGTTCCCCGGGTTGTCTTTTACTTTTTCCTCATGGCGGTTTTCCCTGCTTTTACCTTAAAACCCTTTTTGGCTTCCCTCCGGGTTTTTTTTCCTGTAAAACCCCGGGGTTTGGTTTCTGCGGCCCCTACACGTTGTCTGCTGCGGTCCCTCCAGGTTGTCTTTCCTCCCGGTTCCTTCTGGGTTGTCTTCTGCTGCTTTTTCCGGGGTTGTGTTCTGATGTACCCTTGTCCTCTGCTGTACCTCCAGGGTTTTTTTTTGCGGCCCTTTCCGGTCTTTTGCTGAAAACTCCGGGCTGTCCCCTGCATTTCGGGTTTTCTTCTTTTGAACCCCAAGTTTTTCCTTTGTGTTTTTTAAATTTTTTTTTCCCCTGCGGCACCCAAGGTTGTTTCGGCGGTCCCTTTCAATTTGGCACGGCGGCACCTTCGGGTTTGGGTCTTCTGGTGCATCTTCAGGTTCCCCTTCGGCTGCCCCTTTAAACTTTGGGTTTTTCTCTGTATTCCGGGGGTTTTCTTCCCCTTTTACCCCCAAAGGTTCTCTTCTGAGGACCTCCAGGTTGTTTTCCTGTACCCCGGGGTTATCCTCTTTTCCACATTCAATTTATCTTCTCTGCCTTACAGGTTTTATATGTTTGTACCATTGGGTTTGGGTCGGGTGCTCTATCTTCAAGCGGGTTTGGGTTTTTCCCCTCCGGGTTTTGGGTTTCTGCTGCCCCCTAGGCTGTCTTTTCTGTACTTCCAGGGTTTTCCTCTGCTCCCTTTTCAGGTCTTTAACTATCCCCAAAGTCTTCCCCCCATTTCCAGGTTGTTTTCTGGGGGAACCTCCAAGGGTACTTTGCTAAAACATTCAAGTGGTTTTTTCGGCGGGTACTTCCATTTGGGGCCCGGCCCCCTCCAGCTTGTTTTCTCCTGTAACCCCCAGGTTTTTTCTTTCTCAAAACCCTCTATTGACATCACCCACCTCCGGGTTTGGGCTTGTGCCCCCTCTTCAGGTTTTTTTCGGGGGGGGGGATTTCCCAAATTGTCTGCTCTGTACCTCCGGGGTTTCCCGGCTCCCCTTCGGGTTTTGGCCTTCGCTAAAAATACAGGTTTTTTATGGGGTACCTCCAGTTTTTTCTTTCTTGTCCCCTCCAGAGGGGTCTTCTGTACCCCCGGGGTTGCCCTTCTGCGGAAAAACCCCAAAAAAGGGGTTTTCATCTGCCCACCCGGTTTATTTCGGCTGCACTTAAAAGGTTGTATGTGCTGTACCCCAGGTTACTTCTGCTGTCCTTTCCAGGGTGCTTTGCGGGTTCCCCCGGGTTGCCCTTCTCCTTTTACCTCCAATTGTCCTTCTGATGCTCCTCCAGTTTGGTTTTCGGGCTGTACCCCCGGGTTACTTGCGGGTACCTCCGGGGTTGTCTCGGGCCCTCCGGGGTGTTTTTATGTACCCAAAGCTGTTTTTCTACTGTATTTTTCCCCGCTTTTTTGATTCACCTTAAAATTTGTGGGCCGGGGTTACCTTCAAGCGGGGGGGGATTTCCCCTTTTTTTTTTTTCACCCTTGCACCTCCGGTTTTCTTCTGCTGCCCCCTAAAACTTTGCCCTTGGCCGCGGTCCCCCAGGTTGTCATCTGCTTTTAATTCTGGGTTGTCTACGCTGCATCCCGGGTTTGGGCTTCTGCCCCATCTCCGGTTGGGCCTTCTGATGAAATTCCCCGGGTTTTCCCTAGGCGGGGAACCCCGGGTTTCCCTCTGCGGCCCCCTTTGGGGCTTTTGGGAGAAAACTCCAGTCGGGCCTCCTCATTTCCGGGTTTGGTTTTCTTTTGAACCCCAAGGGGTCCCGGCTGTAAAATTAAAGGGTTGGGGTTTCTTTAAAACCTACGGGGCTATTTTTTCCTATACCTCCATTTTGGCCCTTGTGCCCATCAAAGGTTGTTTTCTGCTGTACCCCCGGGGTTTTTTTTCGGTACCCCCCGGTTTTCTTCCCCTGTACCCCCCGGGTTTGTCTTTGATGCCCCTCCAGGTTTTTTTTCTGCGGAACCCGGGGTTACCCTCTGCTTAAATTTCCCAGGTTATCTTTTTGCTGCATTTTAAGGTTTATCCCTTCTTTTAACCTCCGGGGTTTATTTTTTGGCTGTAAAACCAAATTTTTTTGTGCCCTGCGGGTTCCTCCAGGTTGTTTTTCACTGACCCCCCGGGTTGTTGCGGCGCATTACGGGGTTTTCTTCTCCGGTACTTCCATTTTTGTCTGTGCTTTTATCTCCGGGGTTTTTTTCTGCTGCTTTCTACGGGAAATTTCTTCTGGGGTACTTCCATGGGTGTCTGCTACGGAAATTCCATTTTGTTTTCTGCTGTACTTCCGGGTTTTTTTTCGGGAATAGGGGGGTTTGGGTGCTCGGCTGTTTCCCCCGGGGGTTTTGTCTTTTATTTTTTAACCGGGGGACTTCTGCGGTCCCTTTCAAGCTGTTTGTTTCCCCTTTCGGTTGTCTTCTGGTGTCCCCAGGGGGGTTTTTGCTGGACCTCCAGGTTACCTGCGGTACCCAAGCGGGGTTTGTTTCACATCCAAGTTTTTTTTTCTGCGGCATTTCCGGGGGGGGCTTCGGCTTCACCTCCAGGTTGTTTCTGTGCATATCCGGGTTTGGGCCTTTTCGGCTTTTACCCCGGGTTGTCTTCTGGGTACCTCCAGGTTGTCTTCTGCTGTACCTCCGGGTTTGGGCTTCTGCGGGTACCCCGGGTTTGGGTTTTTGGGCTGTACCTCCAGGTGGTCTTCGGGGGGGCCTCCGGGTTTTTCTTCTGCTGTTTTTCCCCCCTTTGTCTGCGGCTGTATCTCCGGGTTTTTTTCTTCCCATTTTAAAGGTTGCCCTTCTTGTAAAATCCGGGGTTGTCTTTTCTGCTTTTCCTCGAGGTTGCGCCCCGGAAACCTTAAAGCTATTCCTCACCCCAGGTTTTTTTCGGCGGCACCTCCAATTTGTCTTCTGGAAAACCCACGGGTTTGTGGCCTGCTACAACTACTGGGGGGTTTTCGCGGGAACTTCCGGGTTTGGCCTCTGCTTTTTCCCCCGGTTGTCTTCGGGCTGCACCTTCGGCGGGGTTTGGGGATTCCTTTCGGGTTGGGCTTCTGCGTCCCTTTAAACTTTTTTGCCTTCCCTTTCCCTTTTTTTTTTTTTGTTTAAACCCCCGGGGGTCGTTTTTCGGGCGGCACCTACAGGTTGTCTTTTATTGCCTCCAATTTTGTCTTCTGTTGAAACCCCCGGGGGGGGCTTCTGTTTCCCTTTTCGGGTCATTTTCGGCTTTTTACTCCGGGTTGTTGCACTGTACCCCGGGTTTGGGTCTTCTGCTTTCCCTTAAAATTTCACCTGCACCTCGGGGTTTTATGCGGCACCTTCGGGTTTGGTCCGCTGCACCTTCGGGGGCTTCGGGCTCCTCACGGTTTTTTTTCTGCTCCATCTTAAAAGGTTGCTTCCCCTACACCACAGGTTTTTATTCTGCTGTCCCCCAGGTTTAATTCCCCTGCCCCCCAGATTCCCTTCTGGGGCCCCCCATTTGTCTTGGGCTGAACCCCCTTTTTGGCCTCGGCTCCCCCTTCGGTTATTTCTGCTGCACTAAAAAGGTTGTAGTGCGAAACCTTCAAGTTGTCTGCTGATGCCCTCCAGGGGGTTAAATACTGTACCCCGGTTGTGCTTTTGCTGTACCCCCCCCAAAATTGGGGGTTTTCTTTTTGTACCCCAGGGCACCTGCTGCACCCCCACGTTGTTTTCCCTTCGGGCATTCCGGTTTTTTTCCCCTGCGTATTTCCAGGTATCTGCGGCTAACCTCCGGTTGTCAGGGGGGGGGAACCTCGGGGTTTGGCCTCCTGCACTCCAGGCGGTCTTCTGCTGTACCCCCGGGTTTGGTCTTCCCCTACTTCCCATTTTTTTGGGTGGCCCTTGGCTTACCCCCAGGGGGGTTTTCTGCGGTACCCCCGGGTTTGCCCCCGGGGCTTTTCCTCCGGGTTTCCCTCTTCGCGGGATTTCAGGTCTTTTCATGAACCCCGGGGTCGTCCCCTTTTGCATTTCGGGGGTTTTTTATTTTGAACCTCCAATTTTGTCCTTTTTTTAAAATTTAAAGGGGGGTTTTTTTTGGGTACCGCAGTTTGTCGGGCTCCCATTTTGGTCCCCTCCGGGTTTTGGCTTTTTTGGGGTTACCCTCCGGGGTTGTTTTGTTAAACCCTAAGTTGTACTTTGCTTTCCTTTCGGGTTTGGTTTTCACTGTACCTCCGGGAAAGTCGGTTTCCCCCCCCCAAGCTTGTCTTTGCGGAAACCTTCAGGTTTTTCCCCTTCTCTACCTCTAGGTTGACACCCAACT
>NW_027264137.1:0-7906 GCF_036320965.1 Panulirus ornatus | reverse complement strand
TTATAAACCATCATTTTCTTTGGGGTTTGAACCCTTTTATTACGGAAAAAATTTCATTGTAAATGAAACAATTTCACAAAATTTCGGCCTTGGGGCCCAGGGGATACTTCCCTAATTTTTCCCAAATTTGGAAAAATTTTCTTAATTTTTAGGATCCCGTAGTGATTTGGTTTAGAGTTGCTAATTTATGAATTCACCACGGCCCCCCGGTCCAAACCATGGATGAAACACCCCCGGTCCACATTTAAACCCTTGCTTTTTTCCTCCCCTTTTCGGTTTCATCTAAAAATGTATAAAATTCACCCCCTCCCCCTTTTTTAACCTAGTAAAACCCAAAAACCCAAACCCCACAGTGTCCCATCCCCCTCCCCCACACGCACTTTACCACACAGACTGTACGCACCTTCTCATCAAAAACGCAATCCCTTTAAATTGTCACCCATAAAAATTTCTCTCTAAAAAGCCGGGATCCCAACCAACCTCTCTCATCTCCACTAATTCACCGACTAGTGAAACAGACGCCTCAACACCCCCCCATCCCTACACACCCGTAGGGGGGCCCCAAAATTCTTTAAACGGGAAAGGGCGGGAGCCAACAGCCATCACCCACTGGATGGTCCAAAAGTCAACACAAAAAGGGTTTTGGGGGAACCCCACTCACTCCCCGGGGTTCCAGCAAGCGAAAAAAAAACGTCCGTGCCCCTTGTTTCCCCGGTCCAAAAATGCATTTTTTGACATCAATGTGAAGGCGGAAGGGGGGGGAAGGGGGAGATGGCGCCCTTTTTTTCCCCCAGTGTGTCGCCTCCTTTTCCCAGGAAAAATACAAGGACACCCTTCACCAAGTTTTCCCTCCCGGGGAACGGGGTGTCACCAAAGTCCCCCCCCACCAAAACCCCCACCTCCCCACACACGAAAAACCCCCCTCCACCCACTCTGTACCGTGTGGCACCCCCACCTCCCACAAAACAAAAAACCACCTTTCCACCCACTCTGTACCCTGTGGCACCTCTCACCTCCACACGAACACCCCCTCCACCCACTCTGTACCATGTGGGCACCCCTAAACCCCACACAACCATCACCCCCACCCACTATTAACCCGGGGGGCCCCCCCCTCACCCCCACCAACAACACCCCCACCCACTCTTTTACCCTGTGGGACCCCTCACCCCAACAACCATCACTTCCTTCAAAAAAAGGGCCCCCTACGAGCCAACGTCCCCCAAATTTACAAAAAATGCTCAAAAAACTACACCCCCCTTTATACCTTTCCCCACTTTTCACTTTACTTCTTTCCCACCCTCAAAACCCACAAAAATTATCACTCCTTTCTCCACACCCCATACCTACACATTATCCTCACTTTCTCCAACCCTACCTACCCCTATCCTCCTGTTTTCCACACCCAATACACACATTTACTCACGTTCTCCACATTCCCCCCTTCCTTCACACTTTCCCACGTTCTCCACGCTACCTACTACATTCTGCACAACCCCTTAACACCATCTGGGATACTACGTGGGTGCAAGACATGGTTTATACCGGTTGGGATCGAGACAAAGTTCCCACTGTCTTAACACGTTGGTACACGCAAGTTCCACCCCGGGGAAAAACTGTGTGGCAACAAGACAAAGGGTTTACACCTTGGGGAACATTGTGTGGCAAAAAGACAAGGTTTTACACTTTTTGGTAACACGGTGTGGCTAAAAAGGACAAGGTTCACAGTCTGGTAACACTTGGGGTATAAGAAAAGGGTTCACACTGTCTGGTAACCCTGTTTAAAAAAAGACAAGGCACACTGTCGGGTAAAACTGTGGGCCCAAAAAGAAAAGGTTCCCCAAAATTGGGTTTTTAAAATACTGAGGGGTAAAAAGAAAAGGTTCACACATTTTGCCGAAAAATACTGTGTGGACATGACAACCCTACACAGTGTCTGGAAAAACACTGTGGCCTAAAGAAAAGGTTTTTCAAAACAGTGTCTGGAAACTCTATGGCCTCAAGAACAATTTCACACGGGGGTTGGTAACATTTTTGGGGCTACAAGGATCACACTTCCCCCTGGTAACAATATGTGGCACAGGGTTTCCATAGGGGCGGAAAACACTGTGTGGCTACAAGGTTTACATTTTCCTGGTAAAATTGTGTGGCTAAAAAACCCAAGGGTTTTCACAGTTTTGGGTTACACGGGAGGGGCTACAAGACAAGGTTAAAAACAGTGCGGGTTTAATACTGTGTGGCTCCCAAGTAAGCTACAACTGTCTGGTAACACGGTGTGGCTACAAACAAGGTCCACACTGTTGGAAACATTTGTGTGGCTACAAAAAAGGGTTCGCACAGTGTTTTGGTAAAACTGGTGGCTACAAACAAGGTCCAAAACAGTGCCCGGGTAATACGGGGCGGCTACAAATAACTTCAACTTTTGGTAAAAATGTTGGCTACAAGAAAAAGGGTTCGCACAGTTCGGGTAACACTTTTGTGGCTACAAAAAAGGGGCCCAAAACAGGTCGGTAATACTGTGCGGCTACAAATAACTTCAACTGCCCGGGTAACACTGTTGGCTACAAGAAAAGGTTCCACAGTGCCCGGAAACACTGTTGGCTACAAACAAGGTCCCCCACTGTCGGGAAAACCACGGGTTGTGGCTACAAGCCCGGGTTTCCCAAAACAATGTCTGGAAATTAAAGGGGTGGCTACTGGGTTTTTCACACGCCCCTGGTAACACTGTTTGGCCACAAGAAAAGGGTTTCGCACAGTTTTTTCGGGAAAACACGTTTTGGCTACAAGGTTCACAAAAGTTCTGGAAAACACTTTTGTGGCTAAAAGGAATTTTCGTACAGTGTTTTGGTTTAACACTGTGTGGCTACAAAAAGGGGTTGGGAACCATTTGGGGGGTTTAACCCCTTTTGGCTACAAAAAGGTTGGGGTACATGTCGGTAACACGGTGTGGCTAAAAGAGAAGGTTCTACAGTTCGGGAAACACTGTGGGCTACAAGAAAAGGGTTTTCAAAACAATGCTGGAAACACTGTGGGGCTACTAGGTTTAACAAAAGCGTTTTGGTAACACTGTGTGGCCACAAGCCGGGGTTCGCAAAATGTCGGGAAACACTGTGTGGCTACAAGGTTCACACAGTTTTCGGGTTTAACACTGGTGGCTCAAAAAAAAAGGTTCGACATGTCGGGTAACACTGTGGGGCCCTTCCAAGAAAAAGGTTCGTACAGTGTCGGGGAACACTGGGGGCTACAAGAAAAGGGTTGGGACTTGTCGGTAACCGGGTGTGGCTAAAGCCCAAGGTTTCCAAAAATGTCTGGTAACACGGGGGGTTTCTATTTTCACCACAGCGTCGGAAACACTGTGTGGCCAAAAGGGACAAGGTTCGCACGTGTCGGGAAACCCACTGTGTGGCTACGGGGTTCACACAGTTTTGGGGAAAACACTGTGTGGCTAAAAGGGTTCACACATGTCTGGAAAACACGTTTGGTACAAAAAAAGGTTTTCGCACAGTGTCGGGTAACACTTTTGGGTTTAAAAAGGTTCACACAGTTTTGGGAAAAACCCTGTGGGCTACAAGACAAGGTTCGCACAGTGCGGGTAACACTTGTCTAAAAGGTTCACACAGGCCCCTGGAAAAACCTGTGGGGCTAAAAGGGAGAAGGTTCTTTACAGTGTCGGGTAACACTGTGTGGCTAAAGAGAAGGTTCGTACAGTGTCGGGTTAACACGGGTGTTGGGGGCACGAAAAAGTTCGTTTACAGTTTTGGGTAAAAATGTGGGGCCCTACAAAAAAGGGGGCCCCGTACAGTGTTTTGGGTAACACTGGGGTCTACAAGAAAAGGGTTCTTTCATGTCGGGGTAACACTTTTGTGGTTTTAAAAGAAAAGGGTTTCACAAAATGTCTGGAAACCCACTGGGGGTTTACAAGAAAAGGGGTTGTACAGGTCGGTAACACTTTTGTGGGTTTACAAGACAATTTTCACCCAATTTTGGGGGTAACACTGTGTGGCTAAAAAAGAAAGTTCTTTACAGTGTTGGAAACCACTGGTGGCTACAAGAAAAGGTTTTTCCCCAAAAATGTTGGTAACCTGTGGGTTTCAAGAAAAAGGTTCGTACGGGTTTTGGTAACACTGTGGGCTACAAGAGAATTCGACAGTGTTTTGGAAACCCACTGTGGGGCTAAAAAGGAGAAGGTTCGTACAGTTTTTTGGAAAACACTGTGTGGCTACAAGGAAGGTTCAAACGGGTGTCTGGGTAACACTTTTGGCTACAAGAAAAAGGTTCACATAAAGCCCGGGTAACACGGTGGGGGGTTTACAAGAAAAGGTTCGTACATTCCCTGGTAAAACTGGGGGCTACAAAAAAGGGTTCCAAAAATGTCGGGTAACACGGTGGCTACAAGAAAAGGGTTTCGTACAGTGTCGGGTTAACCTGTGTGGCTAAAAGAAAGGGCCCCTAAAATTTGCCGGGTAACACTGTTTTGGGCTAAAAGAAAGGTTCGACAGTGTTTTAAAACACTGGGGGCTACAAGAAAAGGGTTCACACAATTTTTCCCTTGGTAACACTGTGTGGCTACAAGAAATTTGTCAGTGTCTTAACACTGTGGGTTAAAAAAAAAGGTTTCCCACACAAGGGTCGGGAACACGTTGGCTAAAAGACAAGGTTCCAAAATTTGTCTGGTAACACTGTGTGGCTACAAGAAAAGGTTTTCGTTACAGGGGCGGGTTTAACACGTGTGGTTTACAAGACAATTCACACAAGCCCGGGTTTCCCACTTTTGTGGCTACAAGAAAAAGGTTCTTTACAGGGGCCCGGTAACACGTGTGGCTACAAGACAAGGTTCAAAACAAGGGCCGGTAACCTGTGTGGCTAAAAGGGGAATTTTTTCGTACAGGGTTTTGGTGGCGGGAAAAGCAGGGGGGAGACCCAGCATTTCCCACCTCAACATTTATGGCTCGTTGGCTTCCCCCACACACAACACAACACACACACACACCACACACACCCCACCACCCCCAAAAAACACCCACAAAACCCCAACAAACCCCCCCACCCCAAACCCCCACACCACAACACACACCCCCACAACACACACTACACCACACACACCCACCACACCCCCACACCCCCCCAACCCACTACACACCACACCACCACCCCAAAAACAAAACCCACACACACACCACACACCACACACACCCCACCACACCACACACACCCCACACCACCACACACCCACACACACCCCCAAAAACCAAAACACACCACACACCACTACACACCCCAACACACAAACACCCCACCACACACACACACACACACACACCACCACCAAAAACCACACCACCCACACACCCCCACACACACACAACACACACCACACACACAAAACTCACCACACCCCACACACAACCCCCCAAAACCCCACTCCCACAAACCCCCTCCCCCACACCCACACCACAAAACACACAACCCCACCCCCACACACACACCCCAAAACACACACCACACACACACCACCACACCAAACAAAACCACCACACACACCCCACCACCCCACCCCCTACCACAACACACACAAAACCACAACACAACCACCAAAAACACACACACAAAACACCAAAACCACACACCACACAACAAAAACACCACACACACACACCCCCCCACATCACCCCCACACTCACTCCCCACACACACACCACACCCCACAACCACAAAAACCACACACACACACCACACACACACACCCACACACACCACAACACCAACCACACACACAAAACAACCACCACCCACACCACACACACACCCCACCACCCACCCCAAAACACACCCACAAAACCAACCCCCAACCCCCACACCACACACACAAAACATCCCCCACCCCCCCAACACACCACACACACACCACACACAAAACACCACACACACCCACACAACACCACACACCCCAACACAAAATCCACTCCCAAAAACCACACACAACCCACACCACACACCCCAACACACACCCAAAAATTTAAAAAAATCCAACTCACCACACACACACAACCCACCCCCCAAACACCACACCAAAACACACCACACCCCAACCAAAAACCCAAAACACCAACACCCCAACACACTCACCACCCCACCCCCCACACAACCACACACCCACCACCCCCACACACACCACACACACAAAACCCACAAAACCCCACCCCAACACACCACACCCCAAAACCCCACACCCCCCCCAACAAACACACAAAACACAAACCCCACCCCACAAAACACCACCCCCCACACCACCCCAACCAACACAAAAAACACCCCCACACAAACCACACACACCACCAACCCCCCAACCACACACACACCACACACACCACAAACCCCAACACACCAAAATCCCCACCCAACACACCAAACACACACACACCCCAAACCACAAACCACACAAAACAACCACCACCCCAAAACACCCTACCCACCCCACCCCCCTTCACACCACACACACCCCAAAACACCACACACACCCACACACCCACCAACACAAACACCACACCACCACACCCAAAACACACCCCACACACACCCAACACACCACACACCCCACAAAAAACACACACACACCACAACCCCCCACACATCACCCCACACACCCCAACCCACCCCCACACACACCCCCAAAACCACATCCCACCACCCCCACCCCCAAAACCCCACACACACCACACACTAAAAAAACAAAACACACACCACCACACCCCCACACACAACCACACCCCACACACCACCCCCACACACAAAACACACACCACACACCCCCACACACACCACACACACACACACAAAACACACCACCCCAAACACACAAACACCACACACCACACAAAACACACCAAAAACAACACAAACACACCACACAAAAACCACAAAAAAACCCCACACCCACACTACCACCACCACCCCACACACACACACCCCAACACCACCCCAAACACACCCCTACACCCCCCACACACACCCACACCACACACCACCCCACAACCCCAAAACACCCCAAAAAACACCCCACAAAACACCACACACCCCACACCCACCACACCCCACACCACACACACCACCCCACAACACACACCACACCCCACACACACCCCACAAAAACCCCACCCCACCCCCCAAAACACCCCCCCACACCCACACCCCAACCCAAAACAACAAACCCCCCCCAAAACACCCCCCCAACCAACACAAAACCCCAAACAAACAACCCCAAAAAACAACCACCCCCAACCCCCAACCCCCCCCCCAACCCCCCCCACAAAAACCCCCCCCAAACAACCCCCCCAACCCCCAAACCCAACCCACACCAACAAACCCAAAACACCCCCCCAAACAAAAAAACCCCCCCCCACCACCCCCACCACACCCCCCCACCCCCCCAACCCAACACCCACCCCCCCAACCCCCCCAACCCCACCCCCCAAAACCCCAAACCCAAAACACCACACACCCAAACCCCCCACCCCCACACCCACCCAACCCAACACAAAAAACAACACAAAAAACCCCAAAACAACAAAACCCCAACCCAAAAAAAAAAAACCCAAACAAAACCACACAAACCCCCACAAAAACCCCAAACCACAAAACCCACCCCCCCCACCAACAAACCCAACACAAAAAAAAACACCCACCCAAACAACCCAAAACCCCCACAACACCCAAACCCAACAAACCAACAACCACCACCAAAACCCACCCCCCCCAAAACCCCAACCCAACAAACCAACAACACACCCCAAAACAACAAACAAAAACAAAACAAAAACCCCCCAAACCCCCCCCCCCAAAAAACCCCAAAAACAAACCCACAAAAACACAACCAAACAAAAAACAAAACAAACCCCCCAACCCCCAC
>NW_027264136.1:0-5004 GCF_036320965.1 Panulirus ornatus | reverse complement strand
TTTCCTAAAATTTTCCCATAGATCCTTGTACTTTGTTGAATGACAATCTTTGTTAAAACCCTTTAAAACATTCGAGTAATAAGTCGAGTAATTAGTATAATGATATAATTCAAAAATAATTTAATATCAAATTTCTTTAAAAGCGCTCAATTTACGAAATGCAGTCTTTTGACTCGATATCCTTAATCACCATAAAGAATACTCCCATATACCCTAGTTTCTTTAAAATCTGAAGAACTTGAAATCTGAGCAAAATATTACCCAAGGCTATATATATATACCCTGGGATTTTTCTTGATTTTTTGGAAAAATAGATTTTCCTGAAAAATTTAGCATAGATCCTTGTACGTGTGTTCAATGACAACTTTGGGTTTAAAACCCCCTTTAAAGATTCGGTGTAATTAGTCGAGTATTAGCATATTAATATAATTATTTAAAATTAATATTAAATATGTGGTTAAGCACTCAATTAAACGAAATGCAGCCCTTTTGACTCGTATCCTTAATCACCAAATAGAATACCATAAATACCCTGAGATTCATTAAAATTGAGAATTTGGGAAAATCTGAGCAAAATTTACCAAGGCATATTCCCCAAAGGGTTTTTTTTCCTTGATTTTTTTTAAAAAAATAAAAAATTTTCCTGAAAATTTCAGCATAGATCCCTGTAAGTGTTGAAAGACAATCTTTGGTTATAAACCTTAAGATTCGTGTAATTAGCCCGAGAAAATTAGCATATAATATAATTAATAAAATTAATAAATAAATATTGGTTAAGCGCTCAATTTTACAAAATGCAGTCTTTTGCCCTCGATATCCTTAATCACCATATAGAAACCACATATACCCTGAGTTACTTTAAAAATCTGAAGAACTTGAAAAATTTGGCAAAATAATTACCCAACGCAGCTATAGCCTAGATTTTTCTTGATTTTTTTGAAAAAAAATTTTTCCCTGAAAATTTCAGCATAGATCCTTTCGTACGTGTGTTGAATGACAATCTTGGTTAAAACCTTAAGATTCCCGTGTAATTATTTCAGTAATTAGCATTTTAAATATAATAATCTTAACTTAATATTGAATATGGGGTTTAAGCGCTCATTAGGGAAATGCGTCTTTTGACTCGATATCCTTAATCACCAATAGAATACCACATATACCCTGAGATTTCTTTAAAAATCTGAAGAACTTGAAATTCTGAGCAAAATTTTAAACCCAGGCTAGGATTTTTCTTGATTTTTTTAAAAAATAGATTTTCCTTTAAAATTTCAGCTAGATCCTGTACGTGTGCTGAATGAAAATTTCTTTGTTAAACCTTAACATTCGTGTAATTAGTCGAGTAATTAGTATATTGAATATAATTAAATATAATTAAATATTAAAAAATTTTCTTTTAGCGCTAAATTTACTAATCAGCTTTTAAACCGGGGATATCCTAAATCACCCATAAAGAATCCCAAACATATACCCTAATTTTTCATTAAAATCTAAAGAACTGAAAATCTGAGCAAAAAAATTACGCAAGGCTAATACCCTGGGAAATTTTTCTTGATTTTTTTTGAAAAAAGATTTTCCTGAAAATTTCAGCATAGATCCTTGTACGTGTGTTAAATGACAATCTTTTGGTTTAAAACCCTTTAAGATTCCGTGTAATTAGTCGAGAAATTAGCATAAAAAATAATAATTAAATATAATTAATATTAAATATGTGGTTAAGCACTCAATTTTACAAAAACAGTCTTTTGACTCGTTTATCCTTAATCACCAATAGAATACCATATATCCCCCTGAGTTTCATTAAAATCAGAGAACTTGAAAATCTGAGCAAAATATTACCCTAGCATATTTACCCTAGGATTTTTCTTGATTTTTTTTGAAAAAATAAAATTTTCCTGAAAATTTCACATAGTCCCTGTACGTTTGTTGAAAGACAATTTTTGGGTTATAACCTTAAATTCGTGTAATTAGTCGAGTAATTAGCATATTAATATTTTTAAATTATAATTAATATTAAATATGTTGTTTAAAGCCTAAATTTTACGAAATGCAGCCCTTTTTACCCCGATATCCTTAATCCCCAAATATAGAATACCAAAAATTTTACCCTGATTCATTAAAATCTGAAGAACTTGAAAATCTGACCCAAATATTACCCAACGGCTGCTATAGCCTAGGATTTTTTTTGATTTTTTTGAAAAGGAAATTTTCCTGAAAATTTCAGCATAGATCCTCGTCTGTGTTGAATGACAATCTTTGGTTAAACCTTTAAGTTTCCCGTTTAATTATCGAGTAATTAGCATATTAATATGATTAATTAAAATCAATATTGAAATATGTGGTTAAGCGCTCCAATTTTACGAAATGCAGTCTTTTGACTGGGATACCTTAATCACCATATAGAATACGAATAAAACCTGAGTTTCATTAAAAACGAAGAACTTGAAAATCTGAGCAAAATATTACCCAAGCCTATAGCCGAGGATTTTCCTTGATTTTTTTAAAAAAAATAGATTTTCCTGAAAATTTCAGCATAAAATCCTTGTACGTGTTTTGGGATGACAATCTTGGTTATAACCTTAAGATTCGAGTAAATAGTCGAGTAATTAGCATTATTAATTAATTAATTATAATTAATATTGAATAGGGTGGGTTAAGCGCTCATTTTTTACGAAAAGCTAGTTTTTTTGACTCGATATCCTTAATCACCATATAGAATGCCAATATACCCTGATTTCATTAAAACCCTGAAGAACTTGAAAATCTGAGCAAAACATTACCCAAAGCATATTTACCTAGGATTTTTTCTTGATTTTTTTGAAAAAATAGATTTTCCAGAAAATTTCAGCATAGACCCCTGTACGTGTGTTGAATGACAATCTTTGGTTAAAACCCTTAAGATTCGTGTAATTAGCGAGTAATTCCATATTAATTATAATTAATTATAATTAATATAAAATTATGTGGTTAAGCACTCCATTTTACGAAATGTAGTCTTTTGACTCGATATCCTTTAATCACCTATAGAATACCACATATACCCTGAGTTTCATTAAAATCTGAAGAACTTGAAAATCTGAACAAAATATTACCCAACGCTGCTATAGCCTAGGATTTTTCTAGATTTTTTTGAAAAAATAGATTTTTCTGAAAATTTCAGCATAAAATCCTCGTACGTGTGTGAATGACAATCTTTGGTTAAAACCTTAAGATTGTGTAATTAGTCGAGTAATTAGAATATTAATATAATTAATTATAATCAATATTGAATATGGGGTTAAGCGCTCAATTTTACGAAATGCAGTCTTTTGACTCGATACCCTTTAATTCACCATATAGAATACCACATATTACCCAGAGTTTCATTAAAATCTAAAGGGAACTTGAAAATTTGAGCAAAATATTACCCAAGCCTATGGCCTAGGATTTTTCTTGATTTTTTTGAATAAAAAATTTTCCTGAAAATTTCACCATAGATCCTTGTAGGTGAGTTGAATGACAATATTTGGTTATAACCTTAAGATTCGTGTAATTAGTCGAGTAATTAGCATATTAATATAAGTATTTATAATTAATATTATATGTGGTTAAGCGCTCAAATTTACGAAATGTAGTCTTTTGACTCGATATCCTTAATCACCATATAGAATACCACATATAACCTGAATTTCATTAAAATCTGAAGAACTTGAAAATCTGAGCAAAATATTACCCAAGGATTTTTCTTGATTTTTTTGAAAAAATAGATTTTCCTGAAAATTTCAGCATAGATCCTTGTACATGTGCTGAATGACAATCTTTGGTTATAACCTTAACATTCGTGTAATTAGTCGAGTAATTAGTATATTGATATAATTACATATAATTAATATTAAGTATGTCGTTAAGCGCTCAATTTTACGAATGCAGTCTTTTGACTCGATATCCTTAATCACCATATAGAATACCACATATACCCTGAGTTTCATTAAAATCTGAAGAACTTGAAAATCTGAGCAAAATATTACCCTAGGCTATATTCGAGGATTTTTCTTGATTTTTTTGAAAAAATAGATTTTCCTTAAAATTTCAGCATAGATCCTTGTACGTGTGTTGAATGACAATCTTTGGTTATAACCTTAAGATTCGTGTAATTAGTCGAGTAATTAGCATATTAATATAATTAATTATAATTAATATTAAATATGTGGTTAAGTACTCAATTTTACGAAATGCAGTCTTTTGACTCGATATCCTTAATCACCATATAGAATACCACATATACCCTGAGTTTCATTAAAATCTGAAGAACTTGAAAATCTGAGCAAAATATTACCCAACGCTGCTATAGCCTAGGAATTTCTCTTGATTTTTTTGAAAAAATAGATTTTCCTGAAAATTTCAGCATAGATCTTTGTACGTGTGCTGAATGACAATCTTTGGTTATAACCTTAACATTCGTGTAATTAGTCGAGTAATTAGTATATTGATATAATTCAATATAATTAATATCAAATATGTCGTTAAGCGCTCAATTTTACGAAATGCCGTCTTTTGACTCGATATCCTTAATCACCATAAAGAATACCACATATACCCTGAGTTTCATTAAAATCTGAAGAACTTGAAATCTGAGCAAAATATTACCCAAGGCTATATATATATAGTCTAGGATTTTTCTTGATTTTTTGGAAAAATAGATTTTCCTGAAAATTTTAGCATAGATCCTTGTACGTGTGTTCAATGACAATCTTTGGTTATAACCTTAAGATTCGTGTAATTAGTCGAGTAATTAGCATATTAATATAATTAATTATATTAATATTAAATATGTCGTTAAGCGCTCAATTTTACGAAATGCAGTCTTTTGACTCGATATCCTTAATCACCATATAGAATACCACATATACCCTGAGTTTCATTAAAATCTGAAGAACTTGAAAATCTGAGCAAAATATTACCCAAGGCTATAGTCTAGGATTTTTCTTGATTTTTTTGAAAAAATAGATTTTCCTGAAAATTTCAGCA